>NW_015160322.1:85987-96971 GCF_001447785.1 Gekko japonicus
AAAAAGCGGATCGTTTGGGGGGGGGGGAGGACTGTGGGGGTCTCTTATTTGTTGGAGGTCTTCAAGCATGGCCTTGGCAGCTTTTGTCAGGAATCCTCTAGCTCAGCATGAAAACACAGACCACTGAAACAGGCCACTGACAATTTAATGGGCCCCCACCGGGGAGAAAGGAGCTGTGGTATAAACAAGGCTAATACAGTAACAATTTCCAGACCCAAATAGGATTTAAAAAATCCCAGCCCCTTAATTAAAAGCCTGGATGAACTGAAATGTTTTGGCCTGCTGCCTTAAAGGAAGCAACACTCCCACCAGGCGAGCCTCAATAGAAAGGGCATGCCATAAGCGAGAGGCCACCACTGAGAAGGCCCAGTCTCTGGTTGCCACTGGCAACAGAGACAAGACTTGAGAGCAATGCTCCCCCTAAGCTGTGGAGTCTTGTGAGCGAAAATCCTACTTTGTGAGCTCCTGGCATTAAAGTTGTGAGTGAGTGATTTGGCTACTGCATAAATTAGTTTGTTCTGGAGCCCCATCCTTCCTGAGCGAAGACAAAGATGTGTGAGCCGGAGGATAAAAAACTGTGAGCTGGCTCACACTGACTCAGCTTGGAGGGGACACTGCTGGGGAGGCAAATCTTAACTGGTGAACTGCGCAATAGGAGAGGACCGACTCGCAGCAATTTCCTTTTCTCACAGGCCCATCCACTTTGCCAGAGCCAGCGTGGAGTCATGCAAATGACACACACCTTCCCAAGCCCGGCCATAACAACATGTGGATACAGATGTAAATGTGACACATTCTGTTTAGAAAAGCTTCTCTCTTTCTGGTTCAAAAAGGGGCCTCCACTTGATTGATTGGCAGTTGCCCTCCCCCTCCCCACCCAGCATCTCCGCCTTCTCTTTCCTCTCCAACTTTGTTGAGTTTATCCTTCTGTTCCATCTTGTCCCCTCTGTCGTGTATTGGCCTCTCTGGTTTGCCAGACTGGTGTCGGAGCTCAGCCCTTTGAATAGTGGTCATGTTCCACAACTCTGCTCCTTTCTCCTTGCCACCAGCTGCAGCTGCTCGAAGGTCACTGTTGTTTTATGGAGCTATCATAAAAGCCTCTTGTCTCCTTGGTGCGGTCTCCTTTCAGAGAACTTAACAACCTTAGACTCGAGGACTGGCATTTGAAACCTTTTCTTCAACAAGGGAAACATCACTTGCACTAGATGTTTCAAGAACTAAGGAAGAATCATCTTGTTGAATACATGAAGCTGCCTTCTCCTGACTCAGAACCTTGGTCTATACAGGTCAGTATTGTCTACTCAGACTGGCAGCCGTTCATTAAATGTGCTGGTGATACCAAATTGGGAGGAGTAGCAGACACCCAAGAAGATAAGAGTTAAAATTCAACGAGACCTGAATACTCTGGAGAAGTGGCCAGTTGCAAACAGGATGCAATTCAACAGAGACAAATGCAGACAGCATTACATCTGGGCCACAAAAATATCAAGCACAAATACTGGATGGGGGATACATTTCTGGGGAGGAGTGTACGCGAAAGAGAACTTGGAGTAAGGGTGGAGTGTAAACTGAATATGAGCAGCCAGTGTAATGCAGTGGCAAAAAAGGGCAACTTCGGTCTTGGGTTGTGTTAAAAGGGCCATGGCATTGAAATAATCGCAGGAGGTCGTAGCCCCTCTGTAGACTGCCTTGGTCAGGCCGCACCTGGAGTCCTGTGTGCAGTTCTGGAGGCCTCACTTCAAAAAGGATGTGGGCAAAATCGAGAAGGTGCAGAAGAGCGCGACGAGGATGTTTCTCATGATATTCTTGAGGATAAGCTGGTTAAGTGTGGGCTGGATGGTGCAACCATTGAATGGATTCATGATTGGTTGAAAAATCCTACCCAACGAGTGCTCGTAAATGGCTCTGCGTCTACATGGAGGGAAGTCTCGAGTGGAGTGCCGCAGGGCTCGGTCCTAGGCCCGGTGTTGTTCAATGTTTTTATAAATGACCTGGAGGAAGACATAGAGGGGATGCTTATCAAATTTGCAGATGACACGAAGCTGGGTGGGATTGCTAATTCTGAAGAAGACAGAGTCAGGATTCAAAATGATCTAGATAGGCTGGAACAGTGGGCGGAGACAAATAAAATGAATTTCAATAGAGAGAAGGATGTTGACAAGCTCGATCGTGTCCAGAAGAGGGCAACCAGGATGGTGAGAGGGTTTGAATTCAACTCTTATGAGGAAAAGCTGAAAGAGTTGGGTATGTTTAGCCTGGGAAAGAGAAGACTTAGAGGGGACATGATTGCAGTCTTCAAGTATTTGAAGGGCTGTCATGTAGAAGATGGAGCGGATCTATTCTCTCTTGCTCCAGATTGCAAGACTAGATCTAATGGGTGGAAATTACAAGGGAGTCGATATACTGGCTAAATATCAGGAGAAACTTCCTAACTGTAAGAGTGGTTGAGCAGTGGAACAGACTGCCTTGGGAGGTGGTGGAGGCTCCTTCACTGGACATGTTCAAGCGGAGGCTGGATGACCATCTTTTGGATATGTTGTAGGGCTATCTTTCGGCTATGCTCCTGCAGAGTGCAGCTCGGGGTTGGACTAGATGACCTTCAAGGTCCCTTCCAACTTTAACATTCTATGATTCTATGATGATCTGGAGACTGAGCCTGACGAGGCAAGGCTAAGGGCCCTGGAAATGTTTCATTTGGTGAATAGGAGATTGAGGGGGGACATGATTGCTGTCTTTAAATATTTGAAAAGCTGTCATTGGGTGGAGGGCAAGGAGCTGTTCCAGTTGGCAGCAGAGGAAGGGGGTCGGACTAGATGGGTTTGTATGACCCCTTCCAACTCTATGATTCTATTCTATGATTCTATGATTCTCCAGTGTCTCCAGCAGAGGACTTTCACATCACCTACTGCCTGGTCCTTTGAACTGGAGACACTGCTGGGATTGAACCTGGAGGAGCCTTCTGTATGCAAAGCAAGGACTCAAGCACCAAAGCCATTGTTGTTGCTGATGTCATCGTCCGTCTTGTCTGACCACGGTCCCAGTCTCTGGATTTAAGTATCCACAGATGGGGCCATGTTGAGAATGAGATACATTATTTTCATTTCATTTCTCACTGGGACTCGGGGCAGATTACAAGCATGATAAATCCTGGTCAATCAGACAGCGGATTACAAAATACGGCAACATTTGAATCCAACAGCCAAGATTCCTATTCAAACAAAACGATGCAGTGGACTGAGAACTGGGGGGGAAGCAATTCAAGGAGACAATAACTGTCTAAGGCAACAGGGCGATGCAGAAAATGATTTTCCTAGTAGAAGTCAGGGGTGATCCACTACACCGTGGTTCTGCTCCCACTACATGCATGCCCTCCTGAATAATTCTGGTTGGCACATTTTGGGGTCTTCCCAACAGTCTGGGGCAGACCGTCCCATAATGCGGGAACCAGTGCAGAGAATGGGTGGGAACGGGTGGTTGCTGGTTTTGCCTTTAGAAGGCTTTGTTCCGGCCAGTGAAGCTGTCCCAGTGGAACATCACAGGAGAGGCCATTCTGCGGGCTCCCAGGTCCAAGGCCACGAAGGGCTCCGTGGGCGAGAGCGAGTGCCTTGAACGGAACCTTGTCACTGGTTGGGAAACACTTCCCCGCTAGTATCACAGAGAAGTGACTGGGAGGATCTTCGAGGGAAGGAGGCTGCACAGTGGTCCTCACCGGCCCAGATCTGGCTCAGGTGGCCTCCTGTTGCCACAAGGGCTTGTCTCTCGGGTGCTTCCGAGCCCAGGAGCCAAGGCAACAGAGGCCTCATGGGCAGGTGGCCAGGAGACCCGTCAGGGGGAACAGGCGATCGAGCCCTGGGTCAAAGGAAGAGGGATATGCACTTGCAGGAGGGAAAAGACAGTATCATCCGCCCTCAAAAACTTCTTCTGGGTTTGTTTTTTCTTCGCATTTTTGTGTCTCTGTGTGTGTGTGTCTGTGTGACCATGCCTGTGTATTTTTGTGTCGGTGTGTGTGTGTGTGTGTCTGTGTGACCATGCCTGGAAGGCATGGTAACCTCTGGCGACTCCTACTGGAACATGGAGGACATAACAACATAAGACAAGCCAGTGTTGGATCAGGCCAAAGGCCCACCCAGTCCAACACTCTTCTGTGTCACACAGTGGCCAGAAATACCAGGGGCCCTCAGGAGGTCCAGCAGTGGGGCCAGGACATTAGAAGCCCTCCCACTGTTGCCCCCCCAAGCACCAAGGATACAGAGCATCCCTTGTCCCATACGGAGAGTTCCTATCTATACCTTGTGGCTAATAGCCACTGATGGACCTCTGCTCCATATGCTTATTTAATTCTCTCTTATAATAACATAAGAGAAGCCAGTGTTGGATCAGGCCAAAGGCCCACCCAGTCCAACACTCTTCTGTGTCACACAGTGGCCAGAAACACTAGGTGCCCTCAGGAGGTCCACCAGTGGGGCCAGCACACTAGAAGCCCTCCCACTGTTGCCCCCCCCCAAGCACCAAGAAGACAGAGCATCCCTTGCCCCAGACCCAGAGTCCCTATCTGTACTGTGTGGGTAAAAGCCACTGATGGACCTCTGCTCCATATGCTTATCCGATTCCCTCTTGAAGCCGTCCGTGCTTGTAGCCACCACCACTTCTTGTGGCAGTGAATTCCATGTGTTGATCCCTCTTTGGGTGAAGAAGGACTTCCTCTTATCCGTTCTAACCCGACCGCTCAGCGATTTCATTGAGTGCCCACAAGGAGTTCTTGTATGGTGAGAAAGGGAGAAAAGGTACTTCTTTCTCTGCCTGCTCTATCCCAAGCATAATTTTGTAAACCTCGATCATGTCACCCCTCAGCCGTCGTTTCTCCAAGCTAAAGAGCCCCAAGCATTGAGGCCGCGATCAGATGGGCAGTTCAGTCCTCTGTTTTTTGTTGTTCAGTCGCACAGTTGAGTCCAACTCTTTGCGACCCCATGGACCACATCATGCCAGGCCCTCCTTTCTTCGATTACTCTCTATGGGGTTTTCTTGGCAAAGATACTGGAGTGGGTTGCCGTTTCCTTCTCCAGCAGACCACAACCTGCTGTTGCCCCGCCTCTAACAGAGCCAGATTATTTTGTTACAGAGAATCCTGACCAGACCCACCCCTTTTAGTATTCTTCAAAGCAATTTTACTGGCCGTGGAGTGATCAGACAGCACCAAGCACAGAGTCAGCCCGTCGGCCATTTTTGTTAGAAATTTCTCCTAGGAGCATGCCCACAAACAGGGATGAGCTTGCTGGGATATGTAGTTCATGGGGCTGTCAGCCATTACTTTAAAAAGTTTTCCCTCTGAGCATGCGCACAAGCGCTTGCTGAGAATGCTGGGATATGGAGTTCACTGCCATCCTCCCTGTAATCATTTCAATTTACCCCTTGCCCAAAGGACAGAAGAAAGCTGAAGAACAGAGGCATCTTTCTTTGAGAGTTTTTAAAAAGAAAGAAAGTTTTGAGCAGCCCCTGTAGGGGGAAGAAGGGGGACAGAGATGCAAATGTGCAGTTATGCGATCATCGCTAACTAGTTTTTTTAAAAAAATGGCGGCCAGAAAACAAGAGACCAGCCAGACCTGCCTAACAGCTTGGGTGCGCAAGAGTGCGACCAGACAGCAAGAAATCCATTTTGGAACCAGCTCAGACCGACAGGACCGGACTTTCTCAGGTATCAAAGAAACTCGCAGCGGGGGGTGGGGGGGGAGAGAGGGGACTCAGACAACTGGGGCACAACAGACAGAGGTTGCTGTCTGATCATGCACTTTAAATCCCTAAGGGGTCCAGCAAGGGCAACGGACCAAATTGCCCATGTGAACGGGACCTCAGAGAAGAGGCTTGATAGCCTGCCTCTGGCCTCCTGGCCCTGGTATTCTCTGGAGGTCTCCCATCCAAATACTTGCCAGGGTCGGCCCTGCTTAGCTTCCAAGATCTGATGAGACTGGTGTCAGGTAGCCCTGCCATGGAACTGGAATGTGTGTGGGGGGGGAGCTCTCCTCCTGGTTCTCAGCTCTTCCTTGCCCAGCTACTGAGTGCTGCAATTAAGCGGCTGGGAAACTTAACGGCTCTAGGCTCTGCCCACTTGCCCACTTGCTTCAGCCCACGCGCGCGAACTATAATCATTGGCTTATGCTCATGGGTGTGTGTGTGTGTTTGATATTCCTATAAGTCAGAGGCCCTTATACTGCAGGCTATTCCTGACACAAGCTGTATACGTGTTCTTTAGTACTGGACTACCAATAAACATCTTCTTAAGAAGCCTTGGGTGGTGTGCCCTGACTAAGGATCCTGACAACTGGGCTTCCCTGGGCTAACCAGGTCAGGACTGCCCTCAAAAACGTCTTCTGGAGAGGGTCAGAGTACAGGTCATATCTCCCAAGAAGAGGACTTCCGTCTTATTTTACTGGACTCCCTTTAAATCACTTGTGGCAGTCAGTTATACAGGCCAAGCGTGACAACTAGGACTCTGGGCAAAAAAAAAAATGGAGCCTTGGTTAGGGCTGAAGAAGCAACGAGAATGATACCCAGCGCCCCTGTTCTGTGTGTGCGTGTGGTTCTTCATTCCGTTTGTGTCGTCCCAGGAGGACTGGAGGGATGGGGGCGGGGGAGTGAGCGCGAGAGAGAGAGAGCGCGCAAGTGCCCACAAGGCCAGCCAGTGCTGAGGTGAACCAACTTCCCCTCAACTACGCGTATTCTCAAGCAATAACAACGCCATCCGTATTATATACCCAAGAATACCCGTCACCGAAGGGAGTTACATATTCAACCCGTTCTTCTCCAGCAAGCCTCCAGTTACAGGAACTCTCCCCGAGAAGGCATCTTGTCCTGTGAAAGGGAGAAGAGAAGAGGAAATGTGTCTTCAGACATATACCTGTGGCAGGAAAGATCCACTGCAGAGTACTTCTCAACCAGTGCAGGGCTCTTTTGGGCAGGAACACAAAGGAACGGAGTTCCGGCTGGCTCCTGAGTTGGCCACGCCCAACAGGAATTCATTAGCATAATAGGCCACACCCAACAGCAGGAACTCATTATGATTGGCTACATTAGGCGTGTGTGGCCTAACATGCAAAGGAGGTCCTGCTACAAAAAAAGGCCCTGGGTTTTGACAACGAACAAGGTAAACAGAATAAGAAGCAAAAGGTGGGTGTGGCTGGATGAGCACACTTCTGGTAACACGGGGTGTGGCCTAATATGCTAATGAGATGTGTTATCAGGGGTGTGGCCTAATATGCTAATGAGTTTATGCTGTTAGGTGTGGTCTATTATGCTAATGAGTTCCTGCTGGGCTTTTTCTACAAAGAAAGCCCTGTCAACCACTAAACATGGACTTCTAGTTCTGAGGGTTGGTACGGTCCAAATTCTGCCATCAGTTCTACGCGGAATCAGAGCTGGTGTCTCCACAGAGCCACCCCTTGTCCACGAGGAATTTTGGATGTGTGCTCCATAACGTGGTCGATAATGACAACAGCCTGACAAGCTGTTGCTCGTTAACCCTCGTGGCTGTCCCCCCCCCCCCCCACCCCGATGGAGCACGACTTGTCCCCATGAATCATAAAAGACCCCTTCGAGAACTCAGGAGTCTGGTGGCTTACTGGGTCCCTCCAGAACCAAGGGGAAGCTTCCTTCTCCCTCTCATACCAGCAGTCTGAGGGGGTCTCCGAATGAAAGGCTCTATCCACCGAGTATCAGCCCAGGCCTGCCTAGAGCATCGTCCTGCCCCACAGCTGACCGACATTCAAACCCTACGCCTTCCACTCTTGCCCACATGAAGAAGAGTGCTTCAGACTTAAAGAGCTGTGGGCGCTTTCGGAAAGTTATCTGCTGGGACTCCCTTATGAGAATGGGTCACTTCAGGGCACCCCAAGGAGCTCACGGCAGGGGGAAGATGAGACGGACCACTTCCTGCACCACTGCGCGTGGCCACGATGCTTAGACCACCACCAGCTCTCTTTCTGCCCAGTGGACATTCTCGAGGAATAAAGCCGCTGGGCAGTATTGCTGGCGATTAAGCAAATTAAGTCAGGCCGGGTGTCTCCTATTCGAAGGCTTTTGGACAGAATGGCCTCCAGAGACAGGTCAACCTACACAATGAACCAATATCCATTTTATAGCATTTACTCTCCCACAGAATCCTGGGAATTATACTCAATGACCGGAGGAGGAGGAGGAGGAGGTTGGATTTATACCCAACCCTTCACTACCCAAAGGTGTTTCAGAGTGGCTTACAAATTCCTTTCCCTTCCCCTCCCCACAACAGACACCCTGTGAGGAAGAAGAGGAGGAAGAAGAAGAGCTTGGATCTATACCCCTCCCTTCAATACCTGAAGGTGTTTCAGAGCGTCTGACAAACTCCTTTCCCTTCCCCACCCCACAAAAGACACCCTGTGAGGTAGGTGGGGCTGAGAGAGCTCGGAGAGAAACTGCTCTTTTTCAAGGACAGCTCTTGTCAGAACTACGGCTTGCCCAAGGTCATCCAGCCAGGTGCGAGTGGAGGAGTGGGAAATCAAACTCGGTTCTCCCAGATTAGAGTCCGTGCACTTAACCACTACACCAAACTGGAGGAGGAGGAGAAGAGGAGATTGGATTTACACCCCACCCTTCACTACCCAAAGGTGTCTCAGAGCAGCTCACAAACTCCTTTCCCTTCCCCTCCCCAAAAAACCCTGGGAGGTAGGTGGAGCTGAGAGAGCTCTGACAGAAACTGCTCTTTTTCAAGGACAGCTCTTGTCAGAACTACGGCTTGCCCACGGTCATCCAGCAGGTGCAAGTGGAGGAGTGAGGAATCAAACCTGGATCCCCCAGATTAGAGTCTACACACTTAACCACTACACCAAACTGGAGGAGGAGGAGGAGGAGGAGGAGGAGAGGAGATTGGATTTATACCCTGTCCTTCACCAGTAAAGTGTTCTCCGTTAAAGATCCCACCTTCCCCTCACAGAACTAAAATCCCCGGACGCCGTCAAACCAGGTTGAGCCCGTAGCCGTAGAGGCGCTCCTACAGCCTGATGAGATCCGTGCTGATTCAGAAGCGAGTCCTTCTAATTTCAACAGGGCTCATTCCCAAGTGCGTCTGCACCGGCCTCGGTTTAGAACCTCGCAGTGGGCAGCAGACGTGGGTTGAGAGAACTCGGGCTGCTGTCCAGACACTCGATGAAGGGGCCGCACAGAAGAAAAGAAGGGTCCACGGATGAAGCCCCCTGACCTCCAGAACCCAGCTGGGGGCCGAGGGGCTGGGCGGAGGGCTGCCTCCCACCTGTTGGCTCCGCCCAGCCTTTGTCTCGCTGTCCCGGTAGTGGAAGTGGCGGGAAGTCTCATCAGGTCCCAGAACAGTAAAAAGCCCAGTAGCACCTTTAAGGCTAAGAAATGTTATTGTCGCATAAGCGTTCAAGAAGAGAGCTGTGCTTCTCGAAAGCTTATGCGACGATAACGTTTCTTCTGACGAAGAGAGCTGTGCTTCTCGAAAGCTTATGCGACGATAACGTTTCTTCTGACGAAGAGAGCTGTGCTTCTCGAAAGCTTATGCGACAATAACATTTCTTAGCCTTAAAGGTGCTACTGGGCTTTTTACTATTTTGCAGCAACAGACTAACACGGCTAACTTCTCTGGATCAAGTCTCAGCCGACTGACGGCAACCCCCCAGAGGGCTTTCCGGGCAAGAGACACTCAGCGGTGGTTTGCCATGGCCTGCCTCTGAACCACAGCCCTGGACTTCCTTCGCGATCTGCGATCCAAGCTTCCAAGATGTGATGGGCTCAGGCTAGCCTGGGTCTTGCTGGCCTCTGCGAAGACGGACCCTGGGGTTCCTGGGTGGCCTCCCATCCAAGTGCTAACCAGGACCGGCCCTGCTTCTCTTCTGAGAGGTGACGAGACCGGGCCGGCCTGGGCCATTCAGGTAAGGATATCCATCCCAGCCGTATGGGAACTGCAATTCTGCCAGTTGGAGGAGAGTTTGAAAAGAAAAGGCGCTCAGTTCTAGCACTGCAAACTGAGTCAAGGCCACAGTGGTGAGCAACAAGGAATGACTTGAGGATCAGCTGCGAATGACATGAGGTCCGTGGCACTCACTCCGTGGTTGTGGGCAGCCACGTTTTCAGTCACCTTCAGCCACAAGAGCTTCCTGTCTCCTGCACTCCCCGTGTCCCGCCCCACCAAAAACACACGTACAATAATATATCGATCACGGAGCAGGAGCAAGGCCCGGCTGTTGACCAGTGGCAGAGTGGGTGTGGGTGTGTGTCAGTGAGTAGCGGTGTGATCGGAGCAAGAGGCCAGAGATAGCGCCTCCTCCTGTTATCCATTTACTGTCAGGAGTGTGTACAATGAGATTCCAAGCAGGAAGTCCCTGTAGCTACCTCAGCATGGTCATCATACTGAGCCATCTACACCAGGAGATGACTGCCTAGGTGTGCCAGCAATCCAAGGTGGCTGACTTGGACCCAGGCCTGGTCAATGGGGGAAGAGCAGGGGCCCATAAGAACATAAGAGAAGCCCATGTTGGATCAGGCCAACGGCCCATCCAGTCCAACACTCCTCTGTCACACAGTGGCCAGAAACACCAGGTGCCATCAGGAGGTCCACCAGCAGGACCAGAACTCCGGAAGCCCTCCCACTCTTGCCCCCCCCCAAGCACCAAGAATACAGAGCATGCCTTGCCCCAGACCGAGAGTCCCATCTAGATCTTGTGGCTAAGAGCCACTGATGGACCTCTGCTCCATATGCTTGTCTAATTCTTTCTTATAAGAACATAAGAGAGAAGCCCGTGTTGGATCAGGCCAATGGCCCCTCCAGTCCAACACTCTGTGTCACACAGTGGGCAAAAATACCAGGTGCCCTCAGGAGGTCCAGCAGTGGGGCCAGGACACCAGAAGCCCTCCCACTGTTGCCCTCCCTCCAAGGACCAAGGATACAGAGCATCCCTTGCCCCAGACATAACAACATAAGAGAAGGCAGTGTTGGATCAGG
>NW_015160322.1:97833-102426 GCF_001447785.1 Gekko japonicus
ATACCGTGTGGCTAAGAGCCACTGATGGACCTCTGCTCCACATGTTTATCCAGTTCCCTTTTATAAGAACCTAAGAGAAGCCAATGTTGGATCAGGCCAAAGACCCATCCAGTCCAACACTCTGTGTCACACAGTGACCAGAAATACCAGGGGCCATCAGGAGGTCCAGCAGTGGGGCCAGGAGGACACTAGAAGCCCTCCCACTGTTGCCCCCCCCCAAGCACCAAGAATACAGAGCATCGCTTGCCCCAGACTGAGAGTTCCATCTAGACCTTGTGGCTAAGAGCCACTGATAGCACCTGAGGGAAGAGGACTGGGGGTTGTTCGCATCCTGGCTGCCGGCAGCAGTGGAGAGCATGGCGGCAGCTGGCGAGTCGAGCGGCGAGCAGAGGCTGGGCCGGCAAGCGCGGTGGCGGGGTGATGCAGCAGGCCGGAGCCTATTGGACAGAGGCCAGCAGCAAGCACGCGTGGACGTGTGCTCGGCCCAGGCTCGAGGAAGTCACAGGCGGCTGAGAGAAGACCTACGCCAGGAGGACGTCGCCGCTGGGCTAGGAAGATCTTCTGCAGATAGCAACAATGAAAAAGACGCGCTAAAAAGGGTGCCTGTTAGGCTAGTCACCTCCCCAATGTATGTGTGTGGCCCTTGGTAAGGATTGATTGTATTTGAATATGGGAACGGCTCAGAGCCCTTAGGGGGTGAGCGGTGCGTCCTGGCTGGCCGTTGTCATAAGAGATTTGGCATGCTGCCAGCGATCTGATTGTGCCGAGAGCAGCCATGCAACTTGCTCTTGGATCCGGTGAAAAATCCACTAGGTGGACCACCTGCTCCGTGGGCAATCCTTGTGACCTCCTGGGGAGGCCTCCAAGTCTGGAGATCACTGGTCTAACACAGCAGTCGCCACCAGCCAAATAAAGAGGGCCGCTCACAAAACAGTAACGTTCCACAGTGTGTGGATGACTAATTGCTGATGTATTCTTTGAATGTATTGCCAAAGGGTGACCATACCAGATTTCTGATAAAGTTCAAATTCCTGGAGGGGCCCTGAAGCAACTTTTTTTTTTTAAATGAGTGAATTAATTGAGGTTTTTAAAAAAGTGTTTGTTATTAAACTAAGGCTATTTTCCCACAAACCTCCATGAAAAATGGTTTGGTTCTTAGGGGAACCAATCTCACGAAATGAGGTTCATGAACCACGAACCGGCCCAGTAACGAATTTCAGTTCATAATTCGGTTCGTGCCCAACCTTAGACCGGAGCAACTGAGATTTAGACTCCCGGGAATTAAGGATGGCCGTTCTCCATCATTGGCTCAGACTTCTCCTCCTGCAGTGGTTAATGCAGAGGTGGTTCCACTCAAGGCCAGCTCTATCATCCGCCTCTTTACTTAACCCCTTGGGGGTTTCCCCTATAGGCAGTGAGTTCTTCTCCCCTAAAGAATACACTTTTGCTCATCACTCTGTTCAACTAGAAGGAGTTGAGGATGAGACACCCAGCAGTTAACCTTGAGGATTTTGAGCTGGGAATCCGCGGGCCTCCTGTCCAGAACTTAACTGTGATAACTCCTCTGTTCCAGATCAAGTGGCCGCCTTTAAAAATGGGTGTATTTTTGCAGTTTTAGGGGGGGGGCTAGAAATGATACAGAAATCCAATTGACAGTTAAATTTACTGTTGATTACGAATAGACCGGAGCAACTGAGATTTAGATTCCCGGGAATTAAGGATGACCGTTCTCCATCATTGGTTCAGACTTCTCCTCCTGCAGTGGTTAAAATGCAGAGGTGGTTCCACTCAAGGCCACTCCAGCGCTCTCATCCGCCTCTTTACTTAACCCCTCGGGGGTTTCCCCTATAGGCAGTGAGTTCTTCTCCCCTAAAGAATACACTTTTGCTCATCACTCTGTTCAACTAGAGGGAGTTGAGGATGAGACACCCAGCAGTTAACCTTGAGGATTTTGAGCTGGGAATCCGCGGGCCTCCTGTCCAGAACTTAACTGTGATAACTCCTCTGTTCCAGATCAAGTGGCCGCCTTTAAAAATGGGTGTATTTTTGCAGTTTTAGGGGGGGGGCTAGAAATGATACAGAAATCCAATTGACAGTTAAATTTACTGTCTTGGCACCTGATAGGGTGGGGGAACATGACTCTGAGTTTTTTCTGTTCCTGCATAGGTTTGATATTTTACGTTTACAGGAAACACGGGTGTAGGCATCTGGCACGCCTGTCCTTCTGGGCTGCTGTGCCTTTGTAGTACCATTGAAAAAGGGGGCGGATAAGAAAAAAATAAGGCTATTTTAGTGACCGAATCATAAGCCCATGGGTTGAAGTACTTAATGTTGACCTCAGAATATGCTCTGATACCCATTTTATATGGCCTCAAAATTTCCCTGTCATTGGTTGGATTTCAGAATTTTCTTCTGGGCTTGCAGCACCCGAACCCCCCAGCTGTGTGGGCTCAGCGGGCTTGGCAGGATCTATTCATAGCCTACATTTGGGCAGCTGGATCCTCGAATCCTTCGTTGGTGCGTGGCTTAATAGTTCTACAGCTCAGCCCTTAGCCAATCAGAACCATACAAAGACATCCAGATTCTCAGTTCAGGCCCTTTGGACCTTGTTGGACGTTGCCCTGTTGTTGCTGGTTGAGAAGGGGCCCCTATAACAGTTCAAGCTCCAGGGTCCCAAAGATGTAGGCCTGCCACTGGACCTCCTGGGTGGTCTCCCTCCCAAGGACCAACCAGGCCTGGCCCTGCTTAGCGTCTGAGATGTACTAAGATGGGGCGAGGCTGGGCCATCCAGGTTAGGGCAAAAAACGCCTGGCACAGTGTTCTACATCAGCAGCTTTCAGAAAGCTCTCCTGCAGGCCTGCCTCTTGGGAATACTCCCTCTGCAAGCGGAGGCAAGAAACTCAGACCTCAAGAATAGTTCTGGGTCTCTGAGAATACTGAGGAAAGGGAATTGGAGGAGGAGGAGACCTGGGTTGTTCTGTACTTTTGCCTGGGAGGGGATCCGGCCTGGGAATCAAGATTCCTAAGTAATGTCATTTCTCTGGAGAGGAATAATCTCCTGGTCTCTCTCTCCCCCCTCCCCCCCCAGTTCCAGGCTGCCCGCTTTTCAGACTTCTGTAACCCCATCCACAGGAGCGCTGGATCTCCCCCCCCCCCAGCAGTAATTTTGGTGGGTTTTTTGTTTTTGTTAGTCCCTTGAACTGCAAGGAGACCAAATAAGTCAATCCTAAAAGAAATCAACCCTGACTGTTCCCTGGAAGGCCAGATAATGAAACTGAAGCTCAGACTTTGGCCACCCAATGAGAAGGGAGCACTCCCTGGATGCTGGGAAAGATTGAAGGCCAGAGAAGACGGGGACGGCAAAGGATGAGATGGTTAGGCGGTGTCATAGATGCAACGAACATGAAGTTGAGCAAACTTCAGAGGACGGTGGAAGACAGGAGGGCCTGGCGGGAGCTGGTCCAGGGGGTCGCGAAGAGTCGGACTCGGCTGTGCGACTGAACAGCAACCTCTCAGACTGTGCCTGCCTGCCTGCCTGCCTGCCTGCCACACAGCAGAGACCAGGGAGGTGGGACTCCAGCACCAAGGCCAGCTCCCAGCCCCTGGCCGAGACGCCGCGCGTCCTTCGCGAGGGAGCCACGCCGGCCGGAGGGCGCCTCTTTGGGCGGGAGGAGGAGGGGGAGTTCCGTCGAGGGAGGACTCCGGGTGCCAGTCGCCCCCTCTGGGCGGGCCTAGCCCCACACGGCAAGGGTGGTCGTGAGGCTCAAAGGGGGCGGCGGGGGGGAGAGAGACGGTCGTCGACTGCTTCGGGTCCCCCTTGGGGAGGGAGGTGGGGGTGCAAACGAAGGGAGCGGCACCTCTCCAGGCAAGAGGCTCGAGGAAAGGGGCTGGCCGTCGTCCCAGTCGGCCGGACTCCCCTGGCCAGACCAAGGGCACCACCCCCTATAGATATAGGGGGGTGGTGCCAAGGGCCGGACTCAGTCCCACGAGGTCCTGCGGAGGCCCTGAAGGAAGCGCCAAAGGGGAGAGAAGGTGTCTTTCGCCCTGGGCGGCCAGAGACCGGGACGGAGGAGGCGAGGGCCACTCTCTCTCTCAGCCAGCCGCCAGAAGGTCTTCCGGCCTCCCCCTTCTTGGAAGCAGAGCAATGCCCCCCCCATACACATACACAGACACACACACACACACACACACCCGTGTGTGTCTCTGGGTGCGAATCTTACTCCAACCGTCTCTGAAAGCAAACCGTCTCTTGCCCAGGGAAATGTGGGGCTTTTGCGTTCCAAAGATCCCAGAGATTCCACCACGGAGAACTGTGCGAGTCCACGCGCGGCGCGCACACACACAGGCACACACACAGGCACACAGGCCCAGGGCCGGGCCCCGGGTTCATGAAGCGTGTCGGTTTGCTGCTCCCATCGGATGGCCACACAATCTAGCAGTCGTCGCCTGAAGGGATCCTTGGCCGACTCGTCTCCGCGCTGGAGCGCCCCTCCCCAGGCGCCCCTCCCCAGGCGCGGCCCCCTCCGCTTCCACTGGTGGGTGGGGGACCCCTCTGCGGCCTCCCGGGAGTCAGCGGGGGGGGGGCCCTTCCCC
>NW_015160322.1:103407-116095 GCF_001447785.1 Gekko japonicus
CGACGCCTGGCCCGGCGGTTCCCGCGCCCATCGGGCCGCCTTCGGTTTGGGCTCGCCCCCCTCCCGCCCTTGGGTCCCCACCAACCGACCCCGCAGGGCTGTTGTGCCGCGGATCAAATGGAGGAGAGGGGAAGGCGGTCAGCCGCAGGGGGGGGAGGGAGGAATGCCCGGGGGCTCCCCCGGAGTCAGCGAGAAGATCAGGGTCCTCCGAAGGGGACTGTGACCCTGAGGATGCTGGACTCTGGGCTCGGCAGTCTCCTGGGCTGGCTTTCCTTTGGGGCCCATCCAGGAAGCTCCGGGGCCATCAGCCCTCAAGTATCCTCTCTTCTCTCTGCCTCCCGTTTAGGCGGCGGCCCCCCTGTGGACATTCCAGGCACTGTGGAAGATTTTATCCTGATGCCCCCCTTCATTAAAAACAACAACAGCCCTGTGAGGTAGGGAGAGAGGATGCCAGCGTGAGTGGCAGAGGGGAGAGCTGAACTGGAGATCCCCTGCTTCAGACCATATCCTCGAAAGGAGGGTGCCTCCCTTGCTCTCCCAGCAGAGCATCCAGATGAGGAGGAGGAAGACTCCCTCTAAGCCGTGGAGTCTTGTGAGCAAAAACTCTACTTTGTGAGCAACTGGCATTAAGGTTGTGAGCGAGCTGCCCAAGGGTGTAGACTTTCCAATTTCCCGGGGGGGGGGCTGGGGCTGGGCCAGATGCATTGGTTTGCTAGGAGCAAGGGTGGCTCCCGGGGGAGGCTGAGCACCTTCCTGAAGATTACGCCTATGAGCTGCAGAAATTAGTTTGCTCTGGAGCCCTCCTGCCTGAGTTAAGACAAAATGTGTGAGCTGGAGGCTAAAAAACTGTGAGTTAGCTCACACTGACTCAGCTCAGAGGGAACACTGGGCCACACCATCTTGTTGAAAGACTTGGAGTCAGAAACAGATATCAGGGGATGAGCTTTGGATGGGTTTAAAGCGCTCCTTATGGACCAGACCCAAAGGGTTGCCATTGGAGACAAGTTATCCTCAGAGGTTTTGTGCCGTGGAATGGCACAGGGTGCAGTCCTGTCCCCCATGAGTTTCAATCTCCATGAAAAGCAAAGAAATCATTCACAGTTTTGGAGTCGGGTGTCATCAATACGCTGAAGGCACCCAGCTCTATATCTCTCTAACAAAACCTTCTGGTAAATCTCTGGGGGCAAACAAAAAAACTGGGGGGAAACCCTTTCCCGTAGCTTCAAAATTTCCAGAATTTTTCATCTCTACCACTGTGTATGGTATGTGTTACCTAAGAGAACATAAGAACATAAGAGAAGCCATTGTTGGATCAGGCCAATGGCCCAACCAGTCCAACACTCTGTATCACACAGTGGCCAAAAGTACCAGGTGCCCTCAGGAGGTCCAGCAGTGGGGCCAGGACACTAGAAGCCCTCCCACTGCCCCCCCCAAGCACCAAGGATACAGAGCATCACCTGCCCCAGACCCAGAGTTCCTCTCTAGACCTTGTGGCTAAGAGCCCCTGATGGACCTCTGCTCCATATGCTTATCTAATTCCCTCTTGAAGCCACCCATGCTTGTAGCTGCCGCCACCTCCTGTGTCAGTGAATTCCATGTGTTCCTGTTGCTGTATGTGTTGTCTTGTTCTCTGTATTTCATTTCTACTTAGGTCATATCATTTACTCCTTGGTTAACATGTCCAGGCTAATGCTTCTGCTTTGTTTCAGACTTCTGCAATCCCAGTCCTATTACATTGCCTATTAGGTGTCTCATCCTGTCAGTTACATTGAGCAAGGGAGGCACCCTCCTGTCAGCACGGTTTCCATAAGGGAAGATCTTGTCTCACTAACCTGTTAGTGTTCTTTGAGGGGGTGAACAAACATGTGGACAAGGGGGATCCAATAGATATTATTTACCTTGACTTCCAGAAAGCTTTTGATAAAGTTCCTCATCAAAGGCTCCTAAGTAAGCTCAAAAATCATGGGATAGAAGGACAAGTCCTTTTATGGATCAAAAACTGGCTAGTTCATAGAAAACAGAGAGTGAGTGTAGGTGGGCAATTTTCTCAGTGGAGGGTGGTAAGCAGTGGGGTACCGCAGGGATCAGTACTTGGTCCACTGCTTTTTAACTTGTTCATAAATGATTTGGAGATGGGAGTAAGCAGTGAAGTGGCTAAATTTGCAGATGATACAAAGTTGTTCAGGGTGGTGAAAACCAGTGAGGATTGTGAGGCACTCCAAGGGGATCTGTCAAGGATGGGCGAGTGGGCGTCAACATGGCAAATGGGGTTCAATGTGGCCAAGTGCAAGGTGATGCACATTGGAGCCAAAAATCCTAAATATAAATACACATTGATGGGGTCTGAACTGGCAGAGACTGAGCAAGAGAGAGATCTTGGAGTTGTAGTGGATAACTCACTGAAAATGTCGAGACAGTGTGTGACTGCAATAAAGAAGGCCAATGCTATGCTGGGGATTATTAGGAAGGGTATTGAAAACAGATCAGCCAATATAATAATGCCCCTATATAAATCAATGGTGAGACCTCATTTGGAATACTGTGTGCAGTTCTGGGCACCACACCTTAAAAAGGATATTATAGCTTTGGAAAAAGTGCAGAAAAGGGCAACTCGAATGATAAAAGGGTTGGAACACTTTCCCTATGAGGAAAGGTTAAAGCGCTTAGGGCTCTTTAGCTTGGAGAAAAGACGACTGAGGGGTGACATGATCGAGGTTTATAAGATTATGCATGGGAAAGAGCAGGTAAAGAAAGAGGTACTTTTCTCCCTTTCTCACAATACAAGAACTCGTGGGCACTCCATGAAACTGCAGAGCGGTCGGGTTAGAACGGATAAAAGGAAGTACTTCTTCACCCAAAGAGTGA
This sequence comes from Gekko japonicus, assembly GCF_001447785.1. Taxonomy (NCBI): domain Eukaryota; kingdom Metazoa; phylum Chordata; class Lepidosauria; order Squamata; family Gekkonidae; genus Gekko; species Gekko japonicus. Next base: position 106,273 of record NW_015160322.1, read on the forward strand.
TTAACACATGGAATTCACTGCCACAGGAAGTGGTGGGTGCTACAAGCATGGACGGCTTCAAAAGGGAATTAGATAAGCATATGGAGCAGAGGTCCATCAGTGGCTATTAGCCACAAGGTATAGCTAGGGGCTCTGGGGCAAGTGATGCTCTGTCTTCTTGGTGCTTGGGGGGGGGGTCAACAGTGGGAGGGCTTCTAATGTCCTGGCCCCACTGCTGGACCTCCTGATGGCACTGGTATTTCTGGCCACTGTGGGATACAGAGTGTTGGACTGGATGGGCCTTTGGCCTGATCCAACATTGGCATCTCTTATGTTCTTATGTTCTTATGCTGTCTAATCTGCCTTGAGTGAATGTAAATAACTAAGCAAAGGAAATAGATGGCAACAGTACTTCAAGGTGAAAAGTTCCCATTTTATTTTTCAGTATTTTGTGTTAGAAGCCTTGGGGCTGTTGTTGTTGTTCAGTCGCACAGTCAAGTCCGACTCTTCGCGACCCCATGGACCAGATCATGCCAGGCCCTCCTGTCTTCAGCTTTCCTCTGAAGTTTGCTCAACTTCATGTTCGTTGCATCTATGACACTGTCTAACCATCTCATCCTTTGCCGTCCTCGTCTTCTTTGACCTTCAATCTTTCCCAGCATCAGGGTCTTCTTCTCCAGTGAGGGCTCCCTTCTCATTGGGTGGCCAAAGTATTTGAGCTTCAGTTTCATTATCTGGCCTTCCAGGGAACAGTCAGGGTTGATTTCTTTTAGGATTGACTGATTTGATCTTCTTGCAGTCCAAGGGACTCTCAAGAGTCTTCTCCAGCACCATAGTTCAAAAGAAGCTATTCTTCGGCGCTCGGCCTTCCTTATAGTCCAACTCTCACAGCCATACATGACTACTGGGAATACCATTGCTTTGACCATGCGGACTTTTGTTGGCAGGGTGTTGTCTCTACTTTTTATCATGCTGTTTAGGTTCGCCATCGCTCTCCTCCCAAGGAGCAGGCGTTTTTTAATTTCATGGCTGCTGTCACAGTCTGCGGTGATCTGGGATCCCAGGAACGTGAAGTCTGTCACTACTTTCATGACGTCCCCTTCTATTTTGAAAAAGCTCAACATCAAAAAAACTAAGATCATGGCATCCGGCCCCATCCCTCCTTGGCAAATAGAAGGGGAAGTCCTGGAAGTGCCATAGTAATGGGGGGAGGGAATTCCTGCGGGGAGGGGAGGGAAATGAGTGAGAGACTGGGACCTTTGCTTTAGAAGTCATCGCTTTCCTTGCAAGATCTGCCCCCTCTCCCTCTTCCCCAGGGAGAGGTGTCCTTGAGAGCTTTTTGGTACCAGTTTGAGGAGTAGATAACCAAGCCATATATTTCCCACTTGGTCGAGATGGGTACGCCAGGCGTGGTGTGTTTGAATGATTTATGCTTGGGGAAGGAAGGGGCTTTTGTTGGATTTACCTATAATAAGCTTGTACCTACCAAAACTCTTTAGTTCTAACACAAGTGATGTTCTGGATCATGCATACATCTCAATACACTTATCACTGCCAAAGAGGAAGAAGAAGAGGAAGAGGAGGAGATTGGATTTATACACCACCTTTCACATGGAGTCTCAGAGCGGCTTACAAACTCCTTTCCCCTCCCCTCCCCACAACAGACACCCTGTGAGCAGTGTTCCCTCTAAGCTGAGTGAGTGTGAGCTAGCTCACAGTATTTTAGCCTCCGGCTCACACATTTTTGTCTTGGCTCAGGAAGGATGGGGCTCCAGAGCAAACTAATTTATGCAGGAGCCAAATCACTCGCTCACAACTTGAATGCCAGTAGCTCACAAAGTAGGATTTTTGCTCACAGGACTCCACAGCTTAGAGGGAGCATTGCCTGTGAGGTAGGTGGGGCTGAGAGAGCTCTTTTGAGGACTGCCCTTGAGAGAACAGCTCTGACAGAACTACGGCTTGCCCAAGGTCATCCAGCAGGTGCAAGTGGAGGAAGAGTGGGGGAATCAGATCCGGTTCTCCCAGATTAGAGTCCGTGCACTTCGCCACTACGCCAAACTGAGAGTTGTTGAGAGAGTAACTTGACCGGGGATCAGACAGGCTTCCCCTCACAGGAGCGTTGAGCCTCGAGAGCTCAGACCCTGAGAGTCTTGCTGGTCTCTGAGGCTGGACTCCAGTTTAGCTCTTCTACAGCTTGAAGTTTTGGAAGCGATGCTGAGAGGCAGCCGGATAGATCCTTGGCAGGGCTGTGGCCTCGGCAAGGGATGCTAGTCCAGCTCCTCCTGCCACCCAGCAGGTCTCCCAGGCAGCAAGAGTCATGGGTGTGTGTGTGTGTGTGTGACAGCCACGTAGCAGGAACGGGAGCAAATGATATCCCTGCATGCACACTGCGGCTGTGCTGACGGGCGGATGGGAAGACACAGGGGCTGAGGCGGGAAGGGGAAAGAGACATTCTCCGGCGTGGCCAGGAGCCGGCCTGGCATAGTGTGGACAGAGTGTCAGGCTAGGATCCTGGGAGACCCGAGTTTGAATCCGTCTTTCAGTCAGTCAATCGACCTTTATTGGTATAACCTACAGAGCATACAACTCAGTTTGCAAAGGATACTGAACACCTTCTTAAAACTTCATACAAAAATGTTGCGACAGTTCCAATTATTACATGGTTCTGGGCTGTCAATGGAAAGTAAATCTCACTTTTATCAGGTTTCCCCGAGTACTTTCTCAACCAAGGCTCCATGAATATAAAGCGCAAGTCCGGATAAAAAGTACATGAGAGAAACACGGGTTCTCTAGAGTTTCCATCTCCCACTTAGTGCAAGAGCACAATCTGTTGTTGAATGGGATTTTTTGGAATCTCCCATATAACACCACTGATGGAAACACATTAAACCTGGCTAACATATATGCTCTGCATTGCCCTGGGATGAATCCACCTTTCTGCCATGCAAGCTCACTGGATGACCTTGGGCCGGTCCCATTCTCTTGGAGCGGGGTCCAAAGTACTCAAGGGAATGCCATGATCGTATAACAGCCTGCCCTAGTCTTTAAAATGGATGAGACTGTCCCACAGGAACCTGTCTTCTCTTAAGCTAGTGGGTGGGGGGCTTTCCAGTAGCTGCCAGTGTTCCCTCTAAGCTGAGTTAGTGTGAGCTAGCTTACAGTTTTCTAGCCTCCAGCTCACACATTTCTGTCTTGGCTCAGGAAGAATGGCCCAGGGCAAACTAATTTATATGCAGCAGGCAAATCGCTCACTCACAACTTTAATGCCCATAGCTCACAAAGTAGAAGTCTTGCTCACAAGACTCCACAGTTTAGAGGGAGCCTTGGACTAGCGGCCCCCAGGAGCTGAGACTGGTGCTATCATTTCAGGACTTCCGAGGTGAATTAAGGATATTTTTAACCTGGAAGGCCTCCAAGGATGCTTCGTGGGCTTTGCAGCAGAAGTTTGTGGTCTCAGAAAGGGGTGCGCCCCTCCGGTTTGCTCTGGAGCCATCCTTCCTGAGCTAAAACAAAAATCTGTGAGCTGGAGGCTAAAAATCTGTGAGCTAGCTCACATTAACTCAGCTTAGAGGGAACACTGGTGCCCCTCCCTCTCCGTTGTGGTGATTCTCTCTAGCGATGCTTAAATACTTGCTGGTCTGTTTGCCATTCATGGGATGCTTTTTCAATGCGCAGTTTGGGTGTTCGTGAGCAGCTCACTTGGGTAACTATTCATGTATTTAAACAGTACAGTACACATCATCAGCTGAAGCACTGCCATGCTTGTGCCTGGTGGACTGTCAGGAAAGCCAAAGCAAGAGAGAGGCAAGAGACGATACAAACAGTGGAAGGGTGCAAGCAATTTTTTCTTGGTTTTAATAGTTGACTGCTCTGCTATTTGCTTTTGGCTCATTTGCTCTATGTGTGTACAACTGTATACTGCTTTTACTTTTGACTGTATCTGAAGAAGTGAGCAGGGACTCAGGAAAGCCCCTCCCCTGACACAATTCAGTTAGTCCAGGGGTGTCAAACATGCGGCCCGGGGGCCAGATCAGGCCCCCGGAGGGCTTCTATCAGGAACACAGTGGAACTGGCTGTCTTCTGCTTCTTCTTCCAGTTCTGCTGCATCATAGTAGCTGCATCATTGTAGCATTTGCAGCTGACAGATACACACCTGAACAGCATACTCAAGATTGCAACAGCACAGACATTTTGATGCAATAATTCAGAGCAAGAAGTGTCAGTTATCAGAAGAAGAAGAAGAAGAAGAGATTGGATTTATACCCCGCCCTTCACTACCCAAAGGTGTCTCAGAGCAGCTTACAAACTCCTTTCCCTCCCCCTCCCCACCACAGACACCCTGTGAGGGAGGTGGGGCTGAGAGAGCTCTTGACAGAAACTGTTCTTTTTCAAGGACAGCTCTTATCAGAACTACGGCTGGCCCAAGGTCGTCCAGCCAGGTGCAAGTGGAGGAGGAGTGGGAAATCAAACCCCATTTTCCCAGATTAGAGTCCACGCACTCCTAACCACGACCCCAAACTGGCTCTCAGACACTATTAAATCAGACACTATTAAATAAGCAAAATATTGCAAGACTGCAGATGTTTTAAGCATGTTTTTATTTTAAGTTAAAAAAACCCCTTTGTGTTTGTGTTCTTTATAACGTTTATATCTCTGCTACCTGGCGTTACATTTTATGGCACACCTGGCCCCGCCCAACAAGGACTCACTTATGTCAGATCCGGCCCTCATAGCAAACAAGTTCAACACCCCTGTGTTAGTCTTTACGGTGCTACCAGACTCATGCTCTTTTCTACTGCTTTTACTGTTTTTATTGAGGTTCTTGCCACTGGTTTTATTAAATGTCTTTTCATGTGTTCCCCTCCTTTTTTTGTGAACTGCTGTGGGGGACCATTCTATTCAGAATAGAGGCAGTCTGAAAAACTAAATAATCCCTACTGAAATATCAAAGGCAAAACTGGCAAAATGTCACATACAGTGATTGATCTAGGAAACCATTCCAGAATCTTCTCTCATCTATATACTAATAGCGAAAGGCACCCCCTGTGTGCGGATATCTAAATCCGCACATCTGCGGCACCTAGGGGGCAAAGAGCTTTTCTTGCACATTTGGAACAATCCCCAGGTGTGCGGAAAAATCTAATTTTTAAAAAAAACTATAGGGAGGTATATTTAAATCCCCTCAAAAGTAAAAGAGCATTCCCTGTGCGTGCAGAGAACGCCCTGGCAACTGTCTCACAGCCACTGCCGGGGGGCGGCGGGAGAATACTTGGCAGGCTGGCGGCTATGAGCCGTTCAGGCCTCGCCAGCGCCGCCACTGGGGGGTGGGGTGGGAGAAAGCTTGGTGGGCGGGCCTCGATGCCACTGATGCCAGGAGGAGCAGGAGAGGGAGAAGGCTGGGCTTACCTGCTGCCACTTCTCCTGCTTCCTGTGGGGAATACTCCCCCTCCCTGCGAGTATCGCGGGTCCCACTTCTTGTATAATATATCTTACTCTGAATCAATGTTCCCTCTAAACTGTGGAGTCTTGAGCCACTGGTATTAAAGTTGTGAGTGAGCAATTTGGCCACTGCATGAATTAGTTTGCTCCGGAGCCATCCTTCCTGAGCTGAGACAAAAATCTGTGAGCCGGAGGCTAAAAAACTGTGAGCTGGCTCACACTCACTCAGCTTAGAGGGAACACTGCTCTGCATCTGGCAATGGTATGGATTGAAAAACCCGGAGAACGGGGCCAGGTATAGGCAAAAGTCATTTTTCTACTAACCTGGGGCAACCCCAAAGTTCAGAGAAAAATCACAAACTTTTTTTTAATTGGGGGGGGGGTTACATGACCCCCTGCCAATGGAGAAGCACTTTCTACACCAGTGCAGGCTACAACCCGTGTGAGTGCCAGTGGCGGGGAGGTGAAGGCAGAGAAGTCAGGCCAGCAAGGAGAAAGATGGACCCAGAGAGGGATCAACCCATGGAACTCACTGCCACAGGAGGGGGTGGCGGCTAAAAGCATGGACGGCTTCAAGGGGGAATTGGATAAGCATCTGGAGCAGAGGTCCATCAGTGGCTATGAGCCACAAGGTATAGACAGGAACTTTCAAGTGATGCACAGTATTCTTGGTGCTTGGGGGGGGGCAACAGTGGGCAGGGGGCTTCTGGTGTTTGGGCCCCACTGCTGGACCTCCTGAGGGCATCTGGCATTTCTGGCCACTCTGTGACACAGAGTGTTGGGCTGGATGGGCCACTGGCCTGATCCAACATGGGCTTCTCTTCTGTTCTTATGGACAAATGGGGCCAGACTGAGAGAGGGGGAAAGGTGGATGCCAGCAACAGCCACTGCAAGCCAGGCAGGCAACACGGTGGCAGCCGCTGGGAGGAGGACGCAGCACCTCCACAGCCACCAGTCCCACCCCTCCCTGCTTGTCAAATATTCCTCTACCTCGGGGGTGGGGGCTCTATTGGGTTTGCCACTTGGCTGCTTTGGAATAGGACACACCTGGGCTTTCTTTCCCCCTCTCAGTCCCCCCCCTCGTCCTCCTTTTAGCCCGGCCTCTGTTCTAGGTCACGACCAATCTAAGCTGAATGGGCCAACTCTTGGAAGGCGAAATGTCTGACCTGTCTTCAAAGCCAGCTGCACAGAGGACCTGCTCCCGAAGCGAGGGACCTGGGCGTGCCGGCTGTGGGGACTTTTGCCTGCAGCTGCCACAGGGCTGAGGGGGGTCTGTCTCAAAGGGAGCACCTTCCCTGGTAGGCATCAAAGGTCCCCCCCCACCCTCTCCTCCTTCAGCGAGATCCTCCCGCTGGTGGCGGACCCAGATTCTCTTACTGTCTGCCGACATCAAGGCGGCTGTCCTCATTTTGCTAAAAGCATCTTCTTGTCTTGCAGACAAAATCCTGTGCAGTCCGGTGGTGAGCAATGTGGGCCACTCAAGGCTTGTGCGGAGAAATGCATTTTCACCTGGGAGGTTGGCAAGCAGCCAGCCTCCATTTGACGTTTTAAAGGTTTTTTTCCGCCCTGTTCTCTGGACAGAGGACGGCTGGGAAGTCCATCAATGGCTCTAACGGCTCACCTCTTAAGAAATGTCTGTGGGTCAAGCTGCCCCCTCCGACCCATCTTCAGGCAGGGAGCAGAGAGTTGGGGGGTGTCAAATTCTAGAGAGGCTGAGGAAGGAACTTCCCGGACACAACAGGAAAAGATCCCTTGACTTGGACTGGCCGGAGTCAAGTGGGAGGGGGAAAGAGGGGATAAATTCTCCTTGCAATAGGAAATGGCTCTCTTTTCTTTGGGATTCTCAGGTGGTGCGAGGACACAGGGCTCTTAACTCTTGAGGCAGCTGTATTGACCATGTGTTTGCCTGGGAGCAACGTTTAAGGTAATGGCTACTCTGTAGAGACATGTAACTAGCTCAGCTTAAAGAGCCTTCCTATTTTAACAGTGGGTAGGGCATGTATAGGTCTGGTCCATGGGGTCGTGAAGAGTCGGACTCGACTGTGCGACTGAACAACAACAAAAGGGCATGTATAAAGGGGCTGCAGTGGCTTAGAGGTTAAGACGCTGAGCTACAGACCAGAAGGTCCATAGTTTGGCAGTTCTAGACCCTAGTGCCACGTGACAGAGTGAGCTCCTGTCTCTGGGCCCAGCTCCTGCCAACCTAGCAGTTCGAAAGCAAGAAATTACAAGTAGATAAATAGGTACCGCCTCGGTGGGAAGGTAACAGCGTTCTGTGCGCCTCGGCGTTTAGTCATGCCGGCCACAGGACCACGGAGAAGTCTTAGGACAGCGCTGGTTCTTTGGCTTGGTAACTGAGATGAGCACCCCCCCCTACAGTCAGATTCGACTAGCTTTCGAGCAAGGGAAACCTTTACCTTTACAGGGCATGTATAGAGACACAGGATTTGTGCTTTACCTATTTCTTTTGTATCTCTTGCTCAGTCTGATGCTGTGCTAAAAGTATGCTTGTAAACATTTTCTTCCTAATAAATACTTTATAACTTTTGAGGCTGGCAGGGGTTCTCTGTACCACACAGACCTCCACCATCTCAAACATGCTCTCTGAATGAAGGGCAGGCAGTTGGCAAGTGGCTGTCCCTCCCAGGGCACCCAAGGCAGTAAACAGTTCCCGCAGTGGCCAGGCGCTGGGCAGCAGGAGACACAGGGGCAAGGCCTCAGAAAGGGGAAGGGGAGCTGGGGGTCCTGATCCTCCCAGTGGGGATTCCCTAAGCTGATCAGGCGGCAGCAGCGGGCTACCCAAAAGAAAAGCCCCTCCAGGGAACTGGGAACCCCTCAGAGGGCAGGGTGGGAACGGGGCCTGGAGGCCCGAGGAGGCAGCTTCTGCCTCAGCCTGCAAGGTTGGATGTACCCTTGCCAACCTCCAGGCAGAGAATTACAACAGATCTCCATACAGAGCGGCTCCTTGGGAGAAAAGGGCAGCTTTGGAGGGGGGAGGCTCTAGGCCGTCTCCCCTCCCTGGGCTCTGCCTGCAAATCTCCAGGTATTTCCCTACCCAGAGCTGGCAACCCTGGATGGATGACTTCTTAGGCTGGTTAGGATGACGTGCCATGACCTGAGTTGCTGGCGGCACCACGTGCATGCAGGCTGGAGACGGGGGTGGTGGCCAGCCAGTGTTCCCTCCAAGCTGAGCAAGTGTGAGCCAGCTCACAGGTTTTTAGCCTCCGGCTCCCACATTTTCGCCTTAGCTCAGGAAGGAGAGGCTCCAGAAGAGCAAACTGATGGATGCAGCAGCCCAATCCCTCTCTCACCACTTTAATGCCAGGAGCTCACAAAGTAGAATTCTTGCTCACAAGGAGGCTCCACAGCATAGAGGGAACATCGGTGGCCACCCGGTGCTCTTGACCCTCCTGGGGCCCCTGCTGTGGTTGGATGCGGCCGCTGCACTTTACCACCTGCCGTGGCAGCCGTAAGCAGGGGCCCCTTGCCTGAGCGTTGGCTACTGAGCCAGCTGCAGCCTTTCCCAGGCAAAGGGTACTGAAAACAGATCAGCCAATATCATAATGCCCCTCTATAAATCAATGGTGAGACCTCATTTGGAATACTGTGTGCAGTTCTGGTCACCACACCTCAAAAAGGATATTATAGCTTTGGAAAAAGTGCAGAAAAGGGCAACTCGAATGATAAAAGGGTTGGAACACTTTCCCTATGAGGAAAGGTTAAAGCGCTTAGGGCTCTTTAGCTTGGAGAAAAGACGACTGAGGGGTGACATGATCGAGGTTTATAAGATTATGCATGGGAAAGAGCAGGTAAAGAAAGAGGTACTTTTCTCCCTTTCTCACAATACAAGAACCCGTGGGCACTCCATGAAATTGCTGAGCGGTCGGGTTAGAACGGATAAAAGGAAGTACTTCTTCACCCAAAGAGTGATTAACACATGGAATTCACTGCCACAGGAAGTGGTGGGTGCTACAAGCATGGACGGCTTCAAAAGGGAATTAGATAAGCATATGGAGCAGAGGTCCATCAGTGGCTATTAGCCACAAGGTATAGCTAGGGGCTCTGGGGCAAGTGATGCTCTGTCTTCTTGGTGCTTGGGGGGGGGGTCAACAGTGGGAGGGCTTCTAATGTCCTGGCCCCACTGCTGGACCTCCTGATGGCACTGGTATTTCTGGCCACTGTGTGACACAGAGTGTTGGACTGGATGGGCCTTTGGCCTGATCCAACATTGGCGTCTCTTATGTTCTTATGTTCTTAAACCACTAGGCCATTCAGGTTTGACCCAGAGCATATCACTGATGAATATACAGTGGAGGTGAACAATAGGTTTGACTAGATTTGATAGACAGAGTGCCTGAAGAAGTATGGATGGAGGTTTATGACATTGTACAGGAGGCAGCAATCA
>NW_015160322.1:116157-117253 GCF_001447785.1 Gekko japonicus
CCCCCCCCCCCCCCCCTGCTCCGAACCGAGGGCCGATCGGCCGCTCTGCCCCCCCCTCCTGGCTCGCCGCTTCCCTTCCAAGCGGTGGCAGTGACAGCCTCGGTTGCAGAGCGTTCCCTGCGCATGCGCACGGAACGCTCTGGCACTTTTGGGGGGATTTAAACATCCCCCTGAAATTTTTGCCACCATTTAGGATTTTTGTGCACACGTGGGGACTGCCCCATGTGTGCACAAACCTCTCCCTCCCCCCCAAGTGCCCCCGATGTCCGGATTTAAGGATCCGCACAGAGGGGGCCAGTTCATTAATAGATATATAGATATGGAGTGGAGGTCCATCAGTGGCTATTAGCCACAAGGTAGAGATAGGAGCTCTCAGGCTGGAGCAAGGGATGCTCTGTATTCTTGGTGCTTGGGGATCTGGGGCAAGGGATGCTCTGTCTTCTTGGTGCTTGGGGGGGTCAACAGCAGGAGGGCTTCTAGTGTCATCTGGCCCCACTGCTGGACCTCCTGATGGCCCCTGGTATTTCCGGCCACTGTGTGATACAGAGTATTGGACTGCATGGGCCACTGGCCTGATCCAACACTGGCATCTCTTATGCTCTTCTGTTATGTTCTTAAACAAGTTCCTTCCACTGTGGCACATGTCTGCTTGACGTCCAACCAGCTTGCCCTGAGTTGAGTACAACCCCCCACCCACCCACCTGTGAAGAGGTGGCGGACATTCCCAGGCTCAATCCCCAGCAGCATCTCCTGTCAGAAGGACCAGGCCAGAGGCGGTGCGAGAGTCCCCTCTCTGCCCAAGACCCTGGAGAGAGCTGCTGCCAGTCTGAGTGGACAAGACTGACCGTGATGGACTGAGGGTCTGATTCAGGAGAAGGCACCTCTGTGTGTTCTGGCTGTTGTGGCCTGGCTTCCATCTACACTGAGGGTGCCTTGACATTTGGGGAGGGGCTGTGGCTCAGTGGCAGAGCCTCTGCTTGGCGGGCAGAAGGTCCCAAGCTCAATCCCCGGCAGCATCTCGTTAAAAAGGACCAGGCAGGAGGTGATGGGAAAGACCTCCGCCTGAGACCCTGGCGGGCTGTCAAGAGGGGCCGTG
>NW_015160322.1:117414-125723 GCF_001447785.1 Gekko japonicus
GCCCCAGGTTCAGTCCCCGGCAGCATCTCCAGTTAAAAAGGACCAGGCAGGGGGTGATGGGAAAGACCTTCACCTGAAACCCTGGAGAGCTGTAAAGAGGGGCTGTGGCTCAGTGGCAGAGCCTCTGCTTGGCATGCAGGAGGCCCCAGGTTCAGTCCCCGGCAGCATCTCCAGTTAAAAAGGCCCAGGCAGGAGGTGATGGGAAAGACCTCCGCCTTAGACCCTGGAGAGCTGTAAAGAGGGGCCGTGGCTCAGTGGCAGAGCCCCTGTTTGGAATGCAGGAGGTCCCAGGTTCAGTCCCCAGTGGCATCTCCAGTTAAAAAGGCCCAGGCAGGAGGTGATGGGAAAGGCCTTCCTCTGCCTGAGGCCCTGGAGAGCGGCGGCCAGTCTGAGTAAGCAACACTTGCCTTGGTGGACCAAGCAGAGGGGTCTGATCCAGTAGAAGGCAGCTTCACGTGTGTGAACAGGCTTGCACTTGAGTGAGCACACTGCAATTATTGCATAATTTTTATTTTTGCTTGAAGATGCCCTTCTTTTTGCCTGGCAGGGCTCCACCCCCTCTCCAGGCAGCCCCAATCCCGGGGCCAGAGGGACGGCCCTGCCTGAGCTTGGGTGGGGGAAGGAGACCCCAACAACACCTCCCACTCCTGACCCACGGCTGGCGACCTCCGGCATCTCCCCCACTGTCCAAATAAGAACACAAGAATGTAAGAGAAGCCAGTGTCGGATCAGGCCAAGGGCCCCTCCAGTCCAACACTCTGCGTCACACGGTGGCCAAAAAATACCAGTGGCCATCAGGAGGTCCAGCAGTGGGGCCAGGACACTAGTAGTCCTCCCACTGTTGCCCCCCCCCAAGCACCAAGAAGACAGAGCATCCCTTGCCCCAGACTGAGAGTTCCTACCTGTACCTTGTGGCTAAGAGCCACCGATGGACCTCTGCTCCAGATGTTTATCTGATTCCCTTATAAGAACCTAAGACAAGTCCATCTTGGATCACACGGTGGCCAGGAACACCAGGGGCCCTCAGGAGGTTTAGCCGTGGGGCCTGGGGGTGGGGCCTGCCCAGGATAGCAGCACCAACCGTGGCACTTGTGCTGCTGGACTTGAGACTGACCGATGACGGCCGGCTCTCCGGGGCCGAACTTGAGGGCTGCCCGCTCTCAGCCTAACTCTGCACCACTCAAAAGGAAGACCTGACCCAGCGAGAACAACCTTGGTTTTCATTTTCTCTTAACCTAAACCAGTTTCTAGCTCTCTTTGTGAGGAGCAGCTTTGTAACGTGAAGGAATAGTGTCACGGGGGGGGGGGGGGGGGCTTGCTGGCTGCCTTCTCAGGACAGAAGGAGCAGGACGTGAATCTCCAGAATCGTAAAGGACTTTTGTTGTAGCAGATTGCAGAGCACGCTGTCAGTGCTTGGAGGAGGGGGCTTTTTAGAACCCTTCGCCTTGAGCTCCCTCCCCACCCCCTGCCCCACGGAAAGTGTTTATCCACGCAGTGAAAAATGCACGAATACTGGTATTTCCCCCACACACACACACTATACAGGACATTTTACAAGCCTTAGTGCCGTCACGCAAGATGCATTGTTGATGTTTTCATTTGACAGATGGGGAACTGAGGCGAGTTGTCCCAGACGGTTGCGTGAGCCAGGATCTGGGCTCCATTCCGCACTCCTGCTTAAGGAGAAACAAACTGTGCTAATTAGACGAAGTGTTACGCATCGTACTGCTGCAGTGTGCAGATTGTTCACTTTCATCCTTTGGCCTTTGTTTTCTCCTTCTTGATGTGCCATAAACCAGGATCCCCACGTCTGCTTCTCCCCGTTCTGACTTCCCAAAGGAACGACTCATCTCAATAAACAAAGGGTATCAAACCACAACTTTATTAAAATCAGTGCTGAGACGGGCAGGTTGTGCTCGCTGGTGCCAGGCGTGGAGGCAGCGGCCCAGGGGTTTGCTGGCACCCCCAGGCCAGGACCAAAGTGCTCTGCAGCTCTCCAAGGAGAGTGTGGTGTGGCATCAGTCACTTGGCGGCTGCCGGTGCTGGTGCTGGTGGCACTCCGGGGTCTTCGGTGTCGCTTGCCCGGGACGAGTCGTGCTACTTCCCTCCCCTCCCCCCCGCATTACCCACTGGGGAAGGAGGGAGGACCCACGGGGACACTCGCAACAAAGAGGGGGCACAGGTGAGGCAGGGACTGGGCAGGGCAAGGTCCGAAGGGGACGGAGGTCTCTAGAGTGACTCTACCTGGAAGCCCAGTGCCCAGGCCACGGCTCTTCCCACAAAGCACACAGGGGTGGGAACAGTAATCTGGGGGTGCTGCTTAAAATCCTTGGCAGGCTTCAGGGTCAGAAGCCACGGCAACGGGAGAGGTTTGCGGCCGGGGAAGAAGCCACGCCAAGCGGCCTCAGGTGCACCCCACGGCCAGGACTGCAGGGTCCCTCGGTGGGGCAGACCCCGGAAGCAGGTCAGGTGGAGACAGTCGGGGAGCTGACAGTGGGCACCTGCGGCCACTGCGGAGGGGAGTCCCTGAGGTGTTAAGAGGCTTGGCTCAGCTTGCTCCTGGCCGCCAGCGGCCCTCTAAGGCAGGACCCCGCCAGGAGGCTTCCCTGTGAGCCGAACGGCTGGAGTCTGCCCTCTCTGAAGCAGGTGTGTCTGTGTGGTGAAGGAGAGGCCCTTCGGAGGCAGTGCGATGCGATGGAAGGTCGGGCTCCGCCTCGTCCCCCCCATGGGGAACCCCCCCCCCAATGCAAATGCTGTAGGCCCCAGAGAAGAGGAGCGCCAGGAACAGATCCAGGAAGGATCCCGGGCTTCTTGCGGGAAAGCAGGAAGGCTGCCAGCTTCTGGTTAGGAACAGTGTTCCCTCTAAGCTGGAGTGAGTGTGAGCTAGCTCATAGCTTTTTAGCCTCCGGCTCACACATTTCCATCTCAGCTCGGGGAGGATGTGGCTCCAGAGCAAACTGATTTATGCAGCAGCCCAATCGCTCGCTCAGAACTTCAATGCCAGTGGCTCACAAAGCAGGATTTTTGCTCACAAGACTCCAGAGCTTAGAGGGAGCATTAGTTGCAACAACTGATCTCCAGGGATGGTTCTTCTGCAGCGAAGGGACTCTGCGGCATCATGCCCAGCTGAGGTCCCTCTTCCCCCCAAAGACGCCCCCCCCAGGTTCCAGCGCAGAATCTCCAGGGATTTCCCCACCTGGAGCTGGCAGTCTTTCCACCAATGCTCGGAAGGTCAGTTCCTGGAGAGCCACCACCTTGCCCCCCCCGAAGCCGGAGCCCCCACGCCACCCCCAGCTGCTGGTTCCTGCCCAGCCGCACGACCAGCTGCCACCTTGGTGCTATGGCCACGGGAAGCTCTCTCGCTTCTTGCTGCAGCGCCCCAGAGGGCAGTCGGGCAGCCCCGCCCTCTGCTGTCCTGGGTCAGGGTCGACAGGTACCCCCCGGGGGGGCCGGGTGCAGAGCGCACCCCAAGCAGCCCTCTTCCGGCTGATTCCTTCCTGGCGGTGACCCTCAGGGGGGCTGGCCGCCGACCCCAGCACACCACCCGCCGGGGCTCAGCTGGGGCCCCTGCCCTCCCGCCCCTCTTGGGCTGCTGCCACCCACTGCCCCGGGCACCGGTGAGGTCAGAACTCGGCCCCTGGCCTGTCACGGGGGGGGGCTTCTGTTACAGCTGGTGGCTGAGTGGCCCTGGCCCTGTGAAAGGCCCCTCCCCTCGTGGCCCTAGAGGGATGACGAGCTTCTCTGCAGTTCGATTGCCTCATGCCCCCCCGCCCCCCTGGAGAGCTCTGGGTCAGTCGCGGGCTCTGGAAGCTCTGGCCTTTCCGCCCTCTACCGCCCTGGCAGGTCCCCTGTGCTGTCCTGTGTCCCACCCACGCCCTCCTCCTCCTCTGCTGGAGACGGGTCTCAGCTGCACAAAAAGCAACTGAACTCCTAGATTCGGTCCCCCCGAGTCACGACGGGCTCCACCTCGACCTCCTTTAGGCAAACCTCGCTTAGGATTGAAAGGCTACGGCCCCTCCTGCATCTTGGAAGGGGCCCCTGGCCCTGAGACAGCCCGGGGTGGTGGGAAGGGACGCCTCCACGAGTCACGATGGATCCCAGCGTCCTCCGGGAGGCACAAAAGTCCACATCCAGGAGAAGAGGGGACAGGGGGAGAGAGGTCCTGCTCAATGCTTCCAGGGGGCTGCAGGACGGACACCCCCCCCAAAAAGACACACACCCCCGAAAGCTCCCCCCCCCCGGTCCATCGCAACTCTCCTCCTCCAGCCCAGCATGTTGACTTCATGTCACCAAACCTCTGCTGCGAAGACGGAGACGTCGGAGCTCAGGAAAGACGGGCGGGAGGGGCACGGGGAGAGCGTGTCGGGAGGAGCCTAGAGCCCCCGCCCCTGTAAGAGGCCCCCCCCAGAGGCTTCGTGGGTCAGACCTCACTGGTGACCGACCGGGAAGGGATGAGGACGTCGGGGGTGGTGGGGAAGAGACACAGCTGCGGGTCAGGTGACCGCGGCAGGCACAGCTCCGTGATCCTGCAAGGAAGAGAGAGAGACAAAGAGGCAGGGAGGGGCAGGGTGGGGGGCGATTACATCTGCGTTCAGGAGGAGGAACACGGGATGGTGCAGAGCCAGGCCAAAGCTCTCTTGCCCCTGTGCTCCCCTCGCCCAGCGCCGTGGTCCTCTGCAGAGTTACATCCTTCTAACCCCACTGAAGTGGCTCGGAGGATGCCACCCTCTCTGGGACTCTGCACTTTCCAACCAGGATGCCCTCGATGGAGCAGACAGGCTGGGCCTCGGCTCCCCCCCACCCCCCCGCGCATCCCGTGCAGCAGTAGACAGGTCCCCTCGGAGCCTGACTCAGGTCAGAGAAGGGGCTTCCGCCTGCCCTGCCCAGAAACGGTCGTGTGTGTGTGCGTGCCGTCTGGCCCACTGAGGAAGCCCACCAGCGTACACATGGGGGGGGCTCTTGCCGATGGGCCAGATGGCACCCCTCTGGGACTGCTGAAGGGTGGGGCAACAGGGTTTTGGCGGGGGCAGAAGCCCCTCCTCCAGGTGTGCTACAGTCGGGGCCTCTGAACGGAACTCTGAGCGCGTGGGAGAGAAGGGAGGAGCTCCTGCCAGTCACAGAGTGCCCCCCGCCCCCCAGCCCTCAGCTGACCTGAAGCAGAGGCACAGAAGGGCAGTATAAGAAGGCAGCGGACTGGAGCACAAAGGAAGGAGTCAGCGGCTCAGGAGCTCCCCTTGCCTGGCTGCTTAAAAGAGGCCGTTCCCAGGCCTCCCGGCTGCAGTGGATTCCCCCAAAACAACACCTGGTCTGTTTCCACTTAAGGGCTGCACAAGAGGAGAGTTGCCCCCTCTTTCGGGCCCTTTCATCCAACTCTCCTGCCGGAGGCTGTAACAGAAACGCATCTTCTGCAGCAGGGTTTCCTCTAAACTGGGTCAGTGTGAGCTAGCTCACAGTTCTTTAGCCTCCAGCTCACACGTTTTTGTCTCAGCTCCGGGAGGAGGGCTCCAGAGCAAACTGATTCATGCAGGAGCCAAATTGCCCGCTCACCACTTTAATGCCAGCAGCTCACAAAGGAGAATTCTTGCTCACAAGACTCCACAGCTTAGAGGGAGCTTTGGTCTGCAGCACAGGCAAACAAAACAGCACCCACAAAACGGACTCGCCGAGGGCTCATCCTAACCCAAGTGACACCGTTCTGAGCCCACTGGACCCCCCGGGCCTTGAAGGGGGAGAACGCTGCCTTAGGACTCCTCGGTCCGTGCGCAGCCGGGGTGATCGTGCCTCTTTGCCTAGGCCGCAGTTACCCACGCTGAACAGCCCACTTTCCGTGCACTTTCCAACTGGATTTTACTGTGTGAACTGGCAAGATCCACTTGGAAAGTACACTGAAAGGGGATTATTCAGTGTGTGGCCGCAGATGTAACGCGTTCTAATCCCAGAGTTTTGCTAGACAGAATCTGGAGTGTTCCTCACACAACACTGTATTTCGAGAAACACACACACACACACACAAACGGGCCATGGTGATGGGTAGTCTCGGAAAGATGAAGAAGAGAAGAGATTGGATTTATACCCTGCTGCCCTTCATTACCCGAGGGAGTCTCAGAGCGGCTCACAAACTCCTTTCCCTCCCCCTCCCCACAACAGACAGACCCCCTGTGAGGTAGGCGGGGCTGAGAGAGCTCTTGACAGAAACGGCTCTTTGTCAAGGACAGCTCTTGCGAGAACTACGGCTTGTCCAAGGTCATCCAGCCAGCTGCGAGTGGAGGAGTGGGGAATCAAACCCGGTTCTCCTGGATTAGAGTCCGCGCACTTAACCACGACACCAAACTGGCTCTCTGGATGCACCTACAAGGGCTAGTTCCCAGGAGTAGGATCCGCAGCAGGTATGCCGGGAAGGGTCTTTGGTCTCCGGAGGACGGCCTGCCCCCCACCCTCTGCAGCCTCTGCTCTCTGTTCACCCGCCCGGCTGGGCCCCGGGGACGGCAGAGGCACAGGGGGCGGGACAGGGGACCAGGGCGGCCTCCTGCAGTGCCCCTTCGGGTCCCCTCCCCACGGTCCTCCTCTTTCTCTCAATTCCCGGACCGGAAGCCACCGCAGGAGCCTGCTGAGGGGTCCCAGCCGGGAGGGTGCTCTGCGCCTGCCATTGCAGGATCCCCCCGGGGGGCTCCGGAAGGGGGGGGTCAGATGGCATCTCGTCAGGCAAAGAGTGACGCAGCCACAGCAAGCAGCACGGGGCTCCCTCCGAGGGTTAGGCGGACCCCCAGCACCTTCCCTCGCTCTTCCCCAGCATTGCCAGCAAGCGGGCGGGGCCCAGGCGGGGTTTGTTGGCCCAATCTGGAAACCTCGCATTTGATCAGGTGGGTCTGGAAGCAACGCTCCCTCTAAGCCGTGGAGCCTTGCGGGCAGAAATCCTACTTTGTCAGCTGCCGGCATTGAAGTTGTGAGCGAGCGATCTGGCTACTGCATCAGTCAGTTTGCTCTGGAGCCCCATCCTTCCTGAGCGAGGGCAGAAATGTGTGAGCCGGAGGCTAGGAAACTGTGCGCTGGCTCACACTCACTCAGCTCAGAGGGAACATTGGCAGCCTGAGAGAACCAGAATGTGTACGTGGGACCCGCTGTAAAGGGCGCAACCCGGCAGGTCCGAAAGCACCAGGCGCCAAAATCGGAACATGGCAACCCAGCCCAAGAAGGGGCACCGGGTTGACACCCAGCAAAACCTTTTTAAAAAGGTTTCTTTGGCGGCAGCCGCTGACTCCACGCACCAGGGTCTTCCCTGCAAGGCAGGAAGGCAGATCCTTGTGGGCAACGGAATCTCGCTAAGCCGCACCCCCATTTCAAAAGGCACCGTGCCGAGCAGAGCTTCTGCCTGAAGTGTTACGTTGTTCCTATGACGGGCCCGCATAACCGCACTCCCTGTCGTTTTGTGGAAGGCTCCGCCTCCTCCGACAACCATTTTGTGGGTGTGCCTGCCCCCCCCGGGGCCAGAACTCCAAAGGTGCCTGCTGAGAGAGCTCTCTCGAGAACTGCCCTGGAGGGAACAGCTCTGAAAGAACTTGTGACTGACTCAAGGTCACACCAGCAGCTGCATGTGGAGGCGTGGGGAACCAAACCCGGTTCTCCCAGATTAGAAGAAGAAGAGATTGGATTTATACCCGATGGCCCTTCACTACCCAAAGGAGTCTCAGAGTGGCTGACAAACTCCTTTCCCTCGGTGGGTGGTCGGTGGGGCTGAGAGAGCTCTGAGAGAAACTGCTCGTGAGAGAACAGCTCTGAGAGAACTTGTGACTGACCCAAGGTCACACCAACAGCTGCACGTGGAGGAGGAGTGGGGAATCAAACCCGGTTCTCTCAGAGTCCGCGCCCTTAACCACTGCACCAAACTGCCAAGATCCACCCCCACCCCCCGGAAAGGACTCCTTCTGCTGCCTCCCATCTAGATTCATCTCAAGAGTTTATGGAAACGGAGCTCCTAGCTTCCGAGATCCAGGCCCTCCAGGCCCCCCTAACCCGCCTCCTCTCGCCAGCCCTGCCCACCCCTGAAGACCCCCCGGGCCAGCGGGTGGGGCTCCCACCTCCACTCCTGCTTTTGGTGGGGAACCCTCTGCCCGGAATCAACCCTCCCTGTCCAGCGACGGAAGGAAGCCTTTCCCCTCCTGCTGGAGCCATCGGAGGACCCCCCACCCAAAACCCCCTCCTCCTCCTCTCACAGCCTGTGCTGTCCCCCCAACCCACCCACCCACCCACCTCGAGGAAGCGGGGCCGAGGACGGGGCCTGGCGAGGGGCACTTACTCGTAGGGGTGGGCCA
>NW_015160322.1:125877-127909 GCF_001447785.1 Gekko japonicus
GAGAGAAAGGACACACATGGGAGACCGTTAGCCACACGTGCTCATCATCATCGCGCCCTGCGGGAACCGGAGCAGAGGGGAGCGCGTGGGAGGGGGGAGGAGAGGGGGGGGACATGAAAGAGGGGTGTGTGTGTGTGGGGGGGGTCCAGGTGACAACTCCCAGGAGAAAACCAGCAGAGGGGCCATCGGATCTCAGCATGGGGAGGGCGGGCGTGTCACACAGAGGAGGCTCCTGGGAACTCTGAGCGCCCTCGTCCCATCGAGGGGTCACTCCAGCCCAAACCATCCACATAGGTATGAGGCATGCCGGGGTGTGTGTGTGTGTGTGAGAGAGAGAGTTGTTCCTCCTGGTCTTGGCCAGGCGTGTGCGAGTGCAGGAAGGAGGGGTGCGGACGGAGAGCTCAAGCAGGCAAACCCCACATAGGGAGGGCAGAGGAGAGGTGACCAGCGCGCCCCCAGTGGGGAGTCCCCGGGGTTGAGTGTTGTGGTGGGTGAGAGTTTGGGCGCCAAGGGTTAAGGTCAGTCCACAGCCCAGAAACTCCTGACCAGCGTTCCCTCTAAGCTGAGTGAGCGTGAGCTAGCTCACAGTTTTTTAGCCTCCGGCTCACACATTTTTGTCTTAGCTCAGGAAGGATGTGGCTCCGGAGCAAACTAATTCATGTGGCAGCCGAATGGCTCACTCACGACTTTAATGCCAGCAGCTCACAAAGGGGAATTTTTGCTCACAGGACTCCACAGCTTAGAGGGAGCCTTGGTCCTCCTGGCCAAATGTCGCTTCCACTCCTTCCTCTGCGCCAGCATCCCAAAGATGCCTCCTCCTCCTTCCCCCCCTCTGCAGATGTCGTGGCCTCCTCCTTGTTCACCTTCCCTCTGGCTCAGATCAGCTCAGAATCTTTTCTGCCCTTGCAGGAGGCCTTCCCCCTTTGGACGCTCCCTTCTGGCTGTGCCAGGCCACGCCTCAAAGGCTCTCTGCCCTGGGCCAGGCTCTTCAGCCCCCAACCATCCTGCTTGCCCTCCTTGGTACTTCCTGCAGCTCTGCAATCTCCTCCTTTGAGAGACAGCAATTAAGTTCCACAGGCAGAGATGCCAGCCTCCAGGTGCAGCTCATATCTGCACTGCAGAGTTCAGTTCCCCTGGAGAAAATGGATGCTTTGGAGGGTGGACTCTGTGGCCTTGTACCCCGGCACTGAGGTCCTCGTACTCCCCAGGCTCCATCTCCAAATCTCCAGGAGTTTCCCAACTTCGATCTGGCAAACCCCTCCCCACCCCCGTCAGTGGCAAATGGGGAACCTGGCAACCACTGTCCCCTCTAAGCTGAGTTAGTGTGAGCTAGCTCACAGTTTTTTTAGCCTCTGGCTCTCAGTTTTGTCTTCGCTTGGGAAGGATGGGGCTCCAGAGCAAACTAATTTAGGCAGTAGCCAAATCGCTCGCTCACAGCTTTAATGCCCAGGAGCTCACAAAGTAGAATTTTTGCTCACAAGACTCCACAGCTCAGAGGGAGCATTGCTGGCAACCCTGTGTACAAGGCACACTATTTTTGAATTCTTAAAAGAAGAATGGGAGGGGAAATCATGTCTGATGTTAGTAAGATGAGCACTCCCCCAGCATGTGGAGAAGGAGAAGGCCCAAAGGAGGGGCAGAGTGAGAAACCGAAGGCCCACTAAAGAGGGCAGAGAGACCCAGGAGCCTCCGGGGCGGGGGAGGGAGAGCTGGGGGAGGAGTCAGAATCCACAGGGGCCACCTGTCAATTTCAAAGGTCTCCGAAAGAGGACCGGGAGCCGGGCCAAGGGCCAAGCGTGCCCTGATCCAAGCCAAGCACCACCCTCACTGGGTTTAGCCGGCTTCAGGCAGGAATCACACACTTAAGGCCAGGCCTGCCAGACTCCAGGTGGTGGCCGGAGATCTCCAGCTATTACAACCGATCTCCGGTTCCCCTGGAGAAAATGGCCGCTTTTGCAGGGGGGGTTCCATGGCATCCTACCCTGCTGAGGCCCCTCCCCTCCCCTCCCCAAACCCCACCCCCCCAGGCCCA
>NW_015160322.1:127951-128400 GCF_001447785.1 Gekko japonicus
CAAACCTCCCGGTATTTAAGGCAGGAGACGCAAGACAGAACACAAGGAAATATCTGAACTTGGGCCAGGTTTCCCAACAGGAGGGGGGGGGGAATCAGAATGCCAATATTAAAAAAAAACTTTAAAGGAAGAGGAGCAAACTTTTGCTGCATATTCCTCGGAAAGAGCGATGGGAGGAGGGGTGTCAGACAACATACCAGGCACCACGTGGATCCCAACAGGGGGTGAAGTGGGGGACCACACATGCACCCCCCCTCCCACACACACACAGAGCCAGGGTGGCTCAGACCGGTTCTGGGGCTCGCTCTCATCTGCCCCCCTCCCCCCCTTTCCTTTCCTGAACTTGTGGGCTCTTCCCTCGGCTCCTTCGGGCAGGCTCCTTCACACGCTCGCTCGGGACAGCCGCCTTTTCTCTCTCTGACAAATACCCCACCCCCTCTCCCATAAAC
>NW_015160322.1:128529-130447 GCF_001447785.1 Gekko japonicus
CCCCCGGCCACAAAGAACTAGCCCCTCGCCACTCATGCGTCCTTCCCTAGCCCTCTTCCTCTCACTGGGTAATGCCCGCCACGGCTGGGGGGTTTGCCCTGTAATCGTTCAGCGGGTTCTCTGCTTCCCAAGATTCCCGGAAGGACTGTCTCACATCGCATTACGATCCTGTGTTTTCTATTGTAAAATCTTAACCGAATGCCGTTTTTAGTATGTGTGTGTGTGTATATATCTATATCTATCTTTCTATATCTATCTATCTATCTATCTATCTATCTATCTATCTATCTATCTATCTATCTATCTATCTATCATCTATCTATCTGTATATATTGGAATTTTAATGTCTATGTTGTTAGCCGTCCTGAGCCTGTCACGGCGGCAGGATATAAATTTAAATATAAATGAATAAATATAAAAATTGTGCCCCCCCCCAGTATGAGCAGAGCAGCAGGGACCTTCTCTGTTGGGGTCTGGGTCCCACTCGTCCTCTGCCCCCCCCGTCCCCGATTCACCTGCCCTCCCCCACGTATTACTGGCTTCTGGTCTGTTCCTCCATTTCCACCGCCTGTTCCCCCTCGACTGGGGATGGGGGATGCAGCCCCCGACGTTGGCACCAGATGCTGCTGTGGCTTTGGACACCCACCCACAACCCCCCAAGACCCCTCCCTCCTCAACTGTGACCCCGGTCCCTCACCTGGAGAACCGTAGCCCTGCTGCTGCGCTGAGGACTGTCCTTGGGAGGAGAGAAGCGAAGGCCCTGGTCTGGATGCACCCCCGGGCAAGGACCGCGCGTGTATGCATGCGCACGGCAGCGACGTCGCAGGGCGCTGTGAGGCGGGGGGCATGCGGGGGGGGAACCTCAGGGAAGAGCCTCACCTGAGCGACACTCAGTTTCTCCAGGGAACGGTCGACGCAGGGCAAGTCCACCACCGGGTCGCTGGCCAGGCCCTCCGGGGGCAGGGGCGGCTGGGCTGGGGGTGGAGCCCTCTGGAAAGAGTTGACCACGCAAGTCACCTGGGGGAGACAAGGGGGCACGGGGACGTGAAGCTCTCCTCTCTCTTCCTGCCCAGCAGAGGGCTGCACCCCCACATGTGCCCCAGAGAGCATGAAGATCTGGGTCCCAAAATCGCCTGGCCCTTCCAGGCCCGAAAGAGGCCAGGTTGGCTACGATGAGGGCCAGGGCCTTGATCTGTGGAGGCCCCTCACTGGTGGAATGAGCTCCTGGATGATGGCATCAGGGCCCTGCGGGACCGCCTGCAGTTCCGCAGGGACTGTAAGACGGAGCTCTTCCGCCAGGCTCAGTGGCAGAGCCTCCCCTTTGCATGCAGAAGGTCCCAGGTTCAGTCCCCGGCAGCATCTCCAGTCAAAAGGACCAGGCAGGAGGTGATGGGAAGGACCTTCCCCTGCCTGAGGCCCTGGGGAGCCGCTGACGTTGATGGGCCAAGAGTCTGGTTCAGTATAAGGCAGCTTCATGTGTTCAATGGGAGAGCCGGAGGGAATCAACGCACAGCTTGCGGGCAGGACCTGTGGCTCAGTGGCAAAGCATCTGCTGGGCATGCAGGAGGCCCAGGTTCAGTCTCCGGCACCTCCAATTCAAAAGCTTCTGGCAGTCAAGCCTCGAGAGCCCGTTTGGTGCAGTGGTGAAGTGCAGGTGGACTCTAATCTGGGAGAACCGGGTTTGATCCCCCACTCCTCCTCCACTTGCACCTGGCTGGATGGCCTTGGGTCAGTCACTAGTTCTGACAAGAGCTGTCCTTGAGAAAGAGCCGTTTCTGTCAAGAGCTCTCTCAGCCCCACCCACCTCACAGGGTGTCTGTTGTGGGGAGGGGGAAGGGAAAGGAGTTTGTCAGCCGCTCTGAGACTCCTTTGGGTAGTGAAGGGCCATGGGGGATAAATCCAATCTTTCTCTTCTTCT
>NW_015160322.1:130641-132599 GCF_001447785.1 Gekko japonicus
TCTTCTTCTAGGTGATGGGAAAGACCTCCACCTGAGACCCTGGAGAGCGTCTGCCAGCCTGAGTAGACAAGACTGGCTTTGATGGACCCGGGTGTGTGTGTGTGTGTGTGTCTGATTCAATACAAGGCCGCTTCATGTGTTCATAGAAAAGAGCGAGAGTCCAGCAGCACCTTCAAGACTAACACCATTTGTGACAGAGTAGGAGCTGCTACCCCTGCTGCCACAAATGTTGATAGTTTTTAAGGTGCTGCTGGACTCCTGCTCTTTTCTACTGCTACAGACAGGCTAACACGGCCGCCCATCTTGACCTAGCTTCCTGTGTTCATTTGAGCTTCCACCATGAGGAGGAGGAGGAGGAGGGGGAGATTGGATCTATACCCATGGCCCTTCACTACCCGAAGGAGTCTCAGAGCGGCTCACAACCTCCTTTCCCTTCCCCTCCCCACAACAGACACCCCATGAAGCAGGTGGGGCTGAGAGAGCTCTTTTGAGGACTGCTCCTGAGAGAACAGCTCTGAGAGAACTTGTGACTGACCCAAGGTCACACCAGCAGCTGCATGTGGGGGGGGGAGTGGGGAATCAAACCTAGTTCTCCCAGATTAGAGTCCATGCACTTAACCAGCCCCGGGGGAGGCTGAGGTGCGGGGGGGGGGGGGAGAAGAGAAAGAGAGCAACCTTAGCTTTAAATGCATTTTCAAAGCACCTACAAATATCGTTGGACAAATAAATATCATTATCAATATCTATTTTATCCCTTTTGTTTTTATTTTTGGCTGTCTCAACTAATGTTAATCAAAAGCAAATCTGCCTATTTTCCCAATAAAAACACGTCTCTTAATATTTGTTCACATCACGTGGCTCTCAGTCATCTGACGGTCATTCCACGTGGCTCTTACGTTACGCAAGTCTGGCCACCCCTGGTCTAGATAGGGGTGTTTCGTTTCGTTCGTTCACCTACCTTTCCTGTTCTCATTATTCTACAAATTATCTGAAAACCAGTTATTACTAGACCTCCTAAGCCAAACTGTTCCTTAGCCTGCCTGGGTCCTCCTCACGCCCCATCCGGCCACGTGGAAAGTAAAACCTGCTGGGAAACGAGGGGGCCTGAGGGGGCAATGTTTCTGAGAGCCCAGCCATGTCGCGGCGCCCTCCTCAGGCCCTTAACGCAAAAACACCTTCCGTGCTGGTTGCTCCACTCCAAGGCGCTTCGACCGAAGCGGCCACAGAGAGATAAACATCCTCGGAGCCCCTGGGCACTCACCGGACTAATCCTGCAAGGACGAAGCCTGCACTCAGTCCTCCAAAAAGGGGGTCCCTCTCCTGCCACCCACGGTGCAAATCCCACGATGCCCAACGTCTTCTCATTCCCTCGTCTTGCATTGAGCGACACCTTATGCCTCCCAGGGCTGGGCCCTCGGTACTCACCAGGAAGACGGCAATGGCCCCACCTGTGAAGAAGCCCGCCAGCACGTCGGCCCAGTGATTCCGGTACTCAGCCACACGCACCACCCCTACGAGGAAGGCCGGGCACAGAAGGGCCAGGCACAGGGAGGGCTTGGCCAAGCGGGAGCCCTTCAGCTGCAGCACGAGCGTCACGTACATCTGCCGGGGGAGGAACAAGAGTGACGCAAGTCATTCCTCCGGCCAGCAGGGGAAACGGGGCCTGTCGCCAACCACCCCCTGCGTGGCCCACGGACCCTCTCGCTGACTGCAGTCCCTGCCTGGGTCGAGGAATGGGTCAGGGGCTGGGGGGGCAGAAGTGTTCTTACCCACCCCGAGCCTGATTCTGGGAAGGGCGGGCTATAAACGGGAGGGAGGGAGGGAGCGTGGCCCACGGACCCTCTCGCTGACTGCAGTCCCTGCCTGGGTCGAGGAATGGGTCGGAGGCTGGGGGGGCAGAAGTGTTCTTACCTGCCCCAGCCTGATTCTGGGAAGGGCGGGCTATAAACGGGAAGGGA
>NW_015160322.1:133460-133609 GCF_001447785.1 Gekko japonicus
TGAGGCCCCTCCCTCCAGGGCTCCCTCTAAGCTGTGGAGTCCTGTGAGCAAGAAATTCCAGTCTGTGAGCCGCTGGCATCGAGGTTCTGAGCGAGCGATTGGGCTGCTGGCATAAATCAGTTTGCTCTGGAGCCCCATCCTTCCCGAGG
>NW_015160322.1:134106-139770 GCF_001447785.1 Gekko japonicus
GGACAGATCTGCACATCCCCCCCCCAATAGCTAGCAATCCCAAACAGCCCAGTGGAGCCTGAGCGGTGGTGTTGCCTTCTGACACACTTCCGGTGATGTCAGGGGGTGTGGCATATGCAAATAAGTTGTGCTAATGAGTTATGCTAATAAGCTCCTGCACCTCTTTTTCTATGAAATGACCTGTTCCTGCCCCTCCCCCAGTCCAGCTCCCCCCTCCCCATACCACAGTGTAGGCCGCAGCATAGGCGCTGAGCGCGGCGTCCTTGGAGGGGAAGGCCTTGCGGGCCGCGGCAACCAGGGCGGGGTTCCCCGTGCAGGCCCCCTTGTCGGTGACGTAGTGGGTGCCCGGGGGTGGCTGGCAGCCCAGGAGAGTGTAGTTGGGTCGGCAGACGGAGAGGAAGTGCGGCGCCTGGTTGCCGGTCACCACCTGGCCGGCGCTGGCGAAGATGGTGGTGGTGAAGAGGCCGAAGGAGTAGATGCCTGCGGAAGAAAGGGAGAGGAGAAGACACCGGCCGGCCAGGTGGGAGCAGGCAGAGCCCGGAGCAGGAGCGGAGAGCTTTTTTTTGGGGGGGGGAGATGTGTGGCTCCAGACCAGGGGACCCTAACCCTCTCCTCACCTAAGAAGCGGATGATGCGGCGGAGAAGGGGGCTGAAGTAGCAGCACTGGCCCGAGACGATCGTCCTCTCCTGGCGTGCTTCTGGCTGGAGGCAGAAGGCGGCCAGCTCGCCCACAAGGACCTGGGGGAGGGAGGAGGGAGGGGGTGGTGAGACCTCTCCCAGTGGGGACCGCAGACAAACATGCCCCTTGCTCCCGAGCGGAGGTCTCTTGGCCTCTGGCCTGCTGGCAAAGCAGCCATCTTCGGCCAAGGAGCCTCTCTAGAAAGGGCGGGGAACCTTCTGGTGCAGCTGGAAAGAGACAGCTGGCCGTCAGTGACCGGGAGAGGGGCTGTAGAAGGCCACCAATATGTATTTCTGATGGCCTCTATTGACCTAATACCAGAAGAACTCAAAGAACAATTGCACCCTCTCCCAGCAGAGTTTTACTCTGGATAAACGTATGGAGCAGAGGCCCATCGGTGGCTATTAGCCACAAGGTATTAATAGGAACTCTCACTCTGGGGCAAGGGAGGCTCTGTATTCTTGGGGCTTCGGGGGGGGCAAAAGTGGGAGGGCTTCTAGTGTCCTGGCCCCACTGCTGGACCTCCTGATGGCCCCTGGTATTTTTGGCCTCTCTTGTGACACAGAGTGTTGATGGGCCACTGGCCTGATCCAACACTGGCTTCTCTTACGTTCCTATAAGAGGGAATTGGATAGACATCTGGAGCAGAGGTCCATCAGTGGCTCTTAGCCACAAGGTACAGGTAGGAGCTCTCAGTCTGGGGCAAGGGATGCTCTGTATTCTTGGTGCCTGGGGGGGGGGCAACAGCAGGAGGGCTTCTGGTGTCCTGGCCCCACTGCTGGCCCTCCTGATGGCACCTGGTATTTCTGGCCACTGGGTGACACAGAGTGTTGGACTGGATGGGCCACTGGCCTGATCCAACACTGGCTTCTCTCTTATGTTCTTACAAGAGGGAATTGGATAAGCATATGGAGCAGACATCCATCAGTGGCTATTAGCCACAAGGTGTAGATAGAAACCCTCGGTCCGGGGCAAGGGATGCTCTGTATTCTTGGTGCTTGGGGGGGGCAACAGGGGGAGGGCTTCTGGTGTCCTGGCCCCACTGGTGGACCTCCTGAGGGCACCTGGTATTTCTGTCCACTGTGTGACACAGAGTGTTGGACTAGATGGGCCATTGGCCTGATCCAACATTGGCATCTCTTAGGTTCTTATGTCTGGGGTAAGGGATGTTCTGTTATTCTTGGTGCTTGGGGGGGGCAACAGTGGGAGGGCTTCTGGTGTTTTGGCCCCACTGCTGGACCTCCTGATGGCACCTGGTATTTTTGGCTACTGGGCAACAGAGTGTTGGACTAGATGGGCCATTGGCCTGATCCAGCATTGGCGTCTCTTATGTTCTTATAAGAGGGAATTAGATAAGCATATGGAGCAGAGGTCCATCAGTGGCTATTAGCCACAAGGTACAGGTAGGAACTCTCAGGCTGGGGCAAGTGATGCTCTGTATTCTTGGTGCCTGGGGGGGGGGGGCAACAGCGAGGGCTTCTGGTGTCCTGGCCCCACTGCTGGACCTCCTGAGGGCACCTGGTGTTTCTGGCCACTGTGTGACACAGAGTGTTGGACTGGATGGCCATTGGCCTGATCCAACATTGGCTTCTCTTGTGTTCTTACAAGAGGGAATTGGATAAACATCTGGAGCAGAGGCCCATCGGTGGCTATTAGCCACAAGGTACAGGTAGGAACTCTCAGTCTGGGGTGAGTGATGCTCTGTAGTCTTGGTGCTTGGGGGGGGGTGTCAACAGTGGGAGGGCTTCTAGTGTCCTCCTGGCCTCACTGCTGGACCTCCTGATGGCACCTGGTATTTCTGGCCACTGTGTGACACAGAGTGTTGGACTGGATGGCCATTGGCCTGATCCAACATTGGCTCCTCTTAAGTTCTAATCTTCTTGGGGAATTAGTAGCTTCACACAAAGACGTGCCCCTCCCATGTGCCCTTTGGCCTTGATCCTGGCAACACAAGACAAAACGTGCGGGGCCCAGAATGACGTTTCTGGCAGGCAGGATGCTTGGCCCCAGGGGGCAGGTCAGGGAAGGCCTTCCCATAGCTCCGCTCCCATGCCCCACAGACCCTTACCATGACCGTGGGCACAGCAGTGACCAGAGAGTAGACCAGGACCGGTGGTGCCCTGCTGGCATCTTCCGGGCCAGGGTAGGGCTTGGCGTAGGCACTGTCGTAGCAGAAGAAGCCCTGGAGGTGTACGGGGAAGGTGTCCGTGTACTCAAAGTGGTAGGCCAGCAAGACGGTGCCAGCCAGGATCACGAGCTGGAAAGAGAATGTGGCGCGTCAGGCAGGAGGGGGCACGACAGGCGGCAGGTCTTCCACGCCAGCTTCCTCCTGCATCCATGCCCTTCCATGCACCAGCGCACCAGCGCACGGCTGGCAAGAGAAGCAGCCCAGCCTGCCTCCTCATTCACCCCTACCTTCCGGGTCTCCCAGCCATGGAAGACTCATTTGTCTTCTCAGAGCCACACAGGGGGGTGTTCCTCTGCACGGAGGTCTTGGTGTGGCCACCGTCAGAGGCAAGGCCTCTGAGCTATTAGACGAAGCTTTGCAGAAGCCTTGGGAGGGTGCCTTTGTCGAAACGGAGGACTAGGGGCCCCGGGAGAGGGGGGCAAAATGGCTGCCCTTCTCTCCGAGGAGGTTTTGACAGAGGGTTTGAAAGATTTTCCACCATCATTTCTTTTCAAAAAATGTACATGGCCTCTCCAGTGGCACCTGGTGTTTTTGGCCACTGTGTGACATAGTGTTAGACTGGATGGGCCATTATGTCTGGGGCAAGGGATGCTCTGTTTCTTGGTGCTTGGGGGGGGGACAGTGGGAGGGCTTCTGGTGTCCTGGCCCCACTGCTCGCCCTCCTGTGGGCACCTGGTATTTCTGGCCACTGTGTGACACAGAGTGTTGGACTGGGTGGGCCATTGGCCTGATCCAGCATTGGCTTCTCTTATGTTCCTATACGGAACAGAGGTCCATCAGTGGCTATTAGCCACAAGGGCTAGATAGGGGCTCTCGGTCTGGGGCAAGGGATGCTCTGTCTTCTTGGTGCTGGGGGGGGGCAACGGTGGGAGGGCTTCTAGTGTCTTCCTGGCCTCACTGCTGGACCTCCTGATGGCACCTGGTATTTTTGGCCACGGTGTGACCCAGAGTGTTGGACTGGATGCGCCATTGGCCTGATCCAACATTTGGCTTCTCTTCTGTTCTTAAGTCTAGGCCCTTCTTCACCCATGGACTTCCACTGACTTCTAAGGGCCCTTCTGCTTCGAAGGGTCCCCTAATTCTGCTTAAGGTGGTACACTCATCCGCAGCGTTTGCTGTTTTAGGAGATGCATCCTTTTCAAAAGCAACATCTAGGTGTTTCGTGTGCTCTGTGCTGTGGTTGGTCCTGTGCTGTTTGTTCCTGAAAGGGACCTCAGAACAGCAGCAGAGGCGAGACCAATGTTTTGCCCACAATCAACAAAGCACTCTGCGTGTGCTCTGGGGAACCCGGACAGGACTTGGCTTCTCTCCATACCATCTATTTCTTTGGGATCTTTCCTCCCCAGGTGCTGGTCTGCACCATCATGACATGGTTCGCTATAGGGTATTTCCCAGGGTTTCTCTCAGGTTCCCTGTGCATTTTGCATTTTGCAGCTTGCCTGTCATTGCGAGAGGAAGTTCCACTGTCTCTCTCTCTGATGTGCCCGGGGCTTGTCACCTTCATGGTGCCAAACGTCCTGGCTTCTCAAATGTCTCTGGTCCTGTTTTCCTTACTAGGTAAAGGCTACGTGCTGATCAACGCTCCCTCTAAACTGCGGAGTCTTGTGAGCAAAAATTCTGCTTTGTGAGCACCTGGCATTAAAGTTGTGAACAAGCAATTTGGCTACTGTGTAAATTAGCTTGCTCTGGAGCCCTCCTTCCTGAGCTGAAACAAAAAAGTGTGAGCCGGAGGCTAAAAAACTGTGAGCTGGCTCACACTCACTTGGCTTAGAGGGGACACTGGTGCTGACGGTTAGTTCTGGCGGGCAAATGCCGTGGGGGTGGATTGGGTCCTGGTCTTGAGTGCCTTTACTTGCATCCACTGTATCTACGCCCTTCCGCGCATTTCACGTCAGTCCTAACAACAGATGTGTCCAGGATGGTACCTATCGACTGTCTCAATGCAGTTAGCTTTCTGCAAACTGGCGGGTGCTGAGAACTGATTTTACCAAGAACCTGACAGTTTCTACCCAGTCTGGCCAGATCCGGAGCAAAAGTCACCCGGAGGAGGAACTGAGTCTCCACCAGAAAGGGGGGGGGGGTGGACCTGCAAGGCCTCTCCAAGCTGCAGAAGTGCCCCGGTGGGAATGTCAAGGAGAAACGCATCCGCACGTGGCATATGCCACCCTGGATCCTAGAGACTCCTTGCAGCAAACCCTTGTGGGCAGCACGCCTGTCTTGGGCTTCAACGGATCCTGCAGCGGTCCAGGCCAACCAGGAAGGTCCACTTCTAGAATGGCGGCCTGAGCCCCTGTGCCCACTGTGGCTGCCTGTACCCCTCCCAGTGCTGCTAGGGGGAGACCCGGGTGGCCGCCGCAGAGGTCTGTGTGTGGCGTGTCTGAGCACTCACCTCCACCAGGACAAAGCAGGGGATGATGGACCGGCTTCTCTTGAGGGCCTGCTTCCCCATGGCCAGGGCCGGAGGCGCTGGGTCCCTCTCCCCGTACAGGCCTTCCCTGCAGAAGGACAGTTTCAGAGGGTGGGGAGACGGCTGCGGTCCGAGTCAAGGAGCACCTTCAGAGACCCCCCCCCAAGGGCTTTGGGAGGGTGAGCTTTACGGAGTCAGAGTCCCCCTCCGACCAAAGGCGCTCTGACTCTCCGAAGCTGGCGCCCTTGAAAAACTTGTGGGTCTCTAAGGGGAGCGTGGAGGAGCCTCCGGATGCACCAAAGCGAGTCTCCCAAAGGAAGGGGCCACCCCCTTCCACCCCAGGGCTCTTCCCCACCAGCTTTCAGGGGTTCATGGACCCTCCCCCCCCCC
>NW_015160322.1:141164-159131 GCF_001447785.1 Gekko japonicus
CCGGGGATGCGCATCTCGCGGGCAGGCAGGCGGGCGGGCGGCCAGACCAGGCGAGGAGGAGGAGGCGCAAGCCCGCCGCGCCCCCCCCCCCCGGACCCGGGACCGTCTTCTCCCCCGCCGCCAGGGGGCGACACCGGCGCCCTGCCTGCCCTGTGGAGGAGCCTCCCCTCGTGGCGACCAGCCCCCACCCCCACCCCCGGCCGGGGAGCTGGAAAGGCAAAGGCACAGGGCGCACAGAGGGGGTCGGCCGCCATTCCCCCCGCTCTGCACAGAGGGCGCCCCTGGGCAAAAGGCTCTCCTTGCCCTCCCCTAACCCTCATGGCCCGCTTGCTTCCCACATTAGAAGTGAAACACAGAGGGGGTCGGCCGCCATTCCCCCCGCTCTGCACAGAGGGCGCCCCTGGGCAAAAGGCTCTCCTTGCCCTCCCCTAACCCTCATGGCCCGCTTGCTTCCCACATTAGAAGTGAAATACTTTCACCGAAAGCATTTCATCAACCCACCTTTGCCCTCCATCACTGGCCTTTCTACCTGGCACACTTTCCCTGAAGTGACTGCAGAAATACCCACCTCCACTCCCCCCCCCCATGTCTTTCTTGGAAAGGAGTCAACTCGGGTCCCAGAACAATGGCGGAGAGGGAGGAATTGAACCCAGAACTCCTAGCCCCGGGGGTGTCAAACATGCAGCCCAGGGGCCAGATCAGGCCCCCAGAGGGCTTCTCTCCGCCCCAGTGGAACCGGCTGTCTTCTGCTGCTTCTTCCAGTTCTGCTGTTGCTGCGTCATCACAGGTTTGCAGCTTACAGATACACACCTGTTATCAGACACTGTTAAATAAACAAAATATTGCAAGAGTGCTAATGTTTTAAGCATGTTTTTATTTTAAGTTTTAAAAACCCCTTTGTGTTTGTGTCCTTTATAAAGTTCATACCTCTGCTACCTGGCATTACCTTGTACGACACACCTGGCCCTGCCCAACAAGGTCTCATTTATGTCAGATCCGGCCCTCATAACAGATGAGTTCGACACCCCTGTCCTAGCCACTTCGGTGCAGTGTCCTTAAGAGGGCAGACTCTGATCTGGGAGAACTGGGTTCGGTTCCCCACTCCTTCTCCACATGCAGCTGCTGGCATGACCTTGAGTCAGCCACAAGTTCTCTTAGAGCTGTTCTCTCAAGAGCAGTCCTCGAGAGAGCTCTCTCAGCCCCACCTGCCTCACAGGGTCCCTGTTGTGGGGAGGGGAAGGGAGTTTGTAAGTGGCTCTGAGCCTCCTTTGGGCAGTGAAGGGCGGGGGCACCCTGCACAGACACCCCCCCCAAGGGAGTGCCACAAATAAAATTAAAAAATTGGAAGTTGGGGGGGGGCATGGTAGTAAGTCGGGGGAGGGCAGGCCCTGAGATGCTACAACCCTGCCCACCCCTCCAGCCCGTGGCCTTCAGAATTCCCACCTGCGTTCCCCATCATGGCTGCCCACAAAGAATCCTGGGATTGGGGGGGGAATCGTGAGCTCCCCGGAGGGCCGGAGGGGGGGGGACAAGAAGAGTGTGAAGGATCACCCCCCTTAGACCTGGCATCTGGCTCCGGCTTGGCCTCTGAGCCCCCACGGGCTGTTCCCTTAGGAAACATTTCACTGCCTGTCCGGCATGTCGGCTCCTCCTGCCAAGTGTAGCTTCCTCCTGGGTCTGTCTGGCCCTCCGGGGGGACACATCTTTGCAAGAAGAGAAGGGGTGGGGAGACAGAATGGCCCCCCCCCCCCTGCTCCTGTCTGGCAGCCTGGGGAGGCAGCGGTCGGACCAGCCAAGGGTGCTGCCCAAAGCGACTCTGTCCCAGAAGCCTCTTGGCCAACCAGCTCCAGGTGAGGGGCAGGTGGGAGGGTGTAGGGCTGGTTCCCTACAGATGCGGGAGGGTGGCAGAGGCTGCATACCAGGACTCCTGGGTTCCCTTTCCCCCTAGAAGAGTCAAACTCCCCCCCCCGCCACCGGGACAGAGGCTTGGCCTGATGGGTTTCATGGCTGGTGCCAGTCAAGTGCCCAATCGGGAGCGGGTGGTGCCCCAGACTGAGGCGGACTGTGGGGCCGCCCTCCCAAGGGAGCCGCTTTGTTCTGGCCCTCCCTCAGGGGAAGGGGCTTTTCTTCCCCACTCAGGAAGGGGTTGTGCCATGTGGGTCAGAAGAGGAGGAGATTGGATCTATATCTCATGGCCCTTCACTCGGAGTCTCAGAGCAGCTGACAAACCCCTCTGCCTCCCCCTCCCCACAACAGACACCCTGTGAGGCAGGTGGGGCTGAGAGAGCTCTGACAGAGACTGCTCTTTTTCAAGGACAGAGCTACGGCTTGCCCAAGGTCATCCAGCCAGGTGCAAGTGGAGGAGGAGTGGGGAGTCAAACCCAGTTCTCCCAAATTAGGGTCCGCACACTTCACCACTACACAGACTGGGATCTAGCCCCCCCCCCCAACGTCTGCTTAGAAGGCTCCCATCTCCCTTCATTGAGGCCAACCTTTCCTTGAACAGGGAGGCCTCTGGTGCCATCTCCATGCAAGAGTGGGCACATGGCATGGCGGTGGTGGAGCAGACAGCGACAGCAGACAGCTGGGCGACAGACGGCTGGGGCCAGGCACCGGGGAGGGCACAGGGAGGTCTCTCTGCGTTCTGACCCGGGTGCCAATGCCTCTTCTTCCGCACAGAGTGTGTGTGTGTGTGTTGGGCGGGGGTGGGGGAGTGTCTCAAGGTCAAGGCCCAGAAGAATGCTTGGGAAATGCCCTCGGCCAGGGATGGGCCACCCGCCATGTGGGCGGCATGAATTGTACCGAAGCCACTTTGTGGTCAGAGGCTGGACAGAGGCAGGCCAGCCACTCCCACCGGGTCGGGGGGTCGAAAGATCAGTGGCAAATGAGTGGCACTGCTGTGGGGAGATACTGGCAGCTGCACACACCGCAGAACCACCACGGGGTGTTGTGCCCTTTGCATGTGACGCATTTGCCCGGAAGATTCACCAGCACCACTCTTCCGCACCACGTGGCACTTCCTTCCTTCTGATCCTGGAGCACAAAACGCCACCCTGCCAGCTTTTCATGCTGATGGAGCAGGGCTTGGAGCTAGGGTCCCTCACACCTGTTGGGAGATGAACTTATTATTTGCTTTTATGTATTTGTGTATTTGCTGATGTGCACTCACACATCCCTGGACTGTGCCTACGAACACCCACAGGCTGAGGGAAAGCTGTTTGCATTATTGCTTCACCTGGGAAAGGACCTTGCCTGCATTTCATGCTGATGGGATCTGCACTCTCACAGCCCAGCCTGAGGAAGAAGGCTGCATCGCCATTGTGGAATGCACAAAACAACAACTTTTATGGTTGCAACCACCACTGATGAACTGTTAGTAAACACGTAACCCTGATGTCCGGTTTGCATCCAAAGGGACAGTTTCCTGACAAATGGGTACTTGAGTTAAAGGTTTAGATTTCAATATTGCCCACTCCTTCTAGTTAGATACGTCACTAAGTATAGCCAATAGTGTTAGTTCTTGGGACAGACCACAGGTAGGTGGGACCAAGGAGGATGGCACAGATGCCAGCCCCCAAGGACCCCCCCCTAAAAAGCGAGGTTCAACAGTTTGAACCCTGCTAGCCATCTAAAAAGCGAGGTCGAGCAGTTCGACCCCTGCTAGCCATCCTCTCTCCTTAGCTATTTACTCACAGTCTTGCTATATAAGTAATCCTTTGTTCTTACTCGATCTTTTGGACTGCAGCCAAGAGATCCACACGTGTTGGCAGGTTCCAACTGTGTGAATTAGAATTCCTTTAGTTATTCTGTCCTTATTCCTGTATTCTTCATTGGGAAGGTCAAGCTTCGGATCAGATAAGTATTTGCTGTTTCCCTCCCCATCCATTTAGTGTAAAAGTGATTATTTTCTATTCCTGTAACACTGCAGATCTTGTGTGATTGCGTGCGAGATTCTCTTTTTGTTTGTATGTGAACCAAATATTATTCAGTAAAAAGAACAACTTGATTTTAAGATACCAGTCTCGTCTCCCTATATCTCTGGGAAAATCCTCGGGGTGGAATTGGACTTCTGTATACACAGGCTGCAGTGGCTCAAGTGGTTAAGACGCTGAACTGCAGGCTGTGGAAGGTCGGTAGTTCAGCAGTTCGAGACCTGAGTGTGCCGCATGACGGAGTGAGCTCCCGTCTCTAGTTCCAGCTCCTGCCAACCTAGCAGTTCGAAAGCAAGAAATTGCAAGTAGATAAATAGGTACCACTTTGGTGGGAAGGTAACAGCGTTCCGTGCGCCTTGGTGTTCAGTCATGCCGGCCACATGACCACGGATACGTCTTCGGACAGCGCTGGCTCTTTGGCTTTGAAACGGAGATGAGCACCGCAACCCTAGAGTCGGATTCGACTGGCTTTCGAGCAAGGGAAACCTTGACCTTGATACACAGGCGAGGACCCCAAAAATATTTCAATCTGGCCTCTGTTGTAGATAAAGCAGTTTGGCTAACACACCCAAACAAGACCCTTCCCTCGCATGAGCGCGAGGGACGCAGGTGGAGGGGGCCAGAAGGGCCAAGGGCGCCCTGTGAGCCGAGTTGGCCATTTATGCCACAAACGTCCAAAAGGGGACGTTTTCTTTCCCAGGGAGGCCTGGGCCTGGAAGCCTCATGAGAGGGTGGGCTCTAACTAACCATCTCCGGCCTCTGCACTGCAGGACAGTCCCCAAGACTAGGCGGGAAGGGGGGAACTGGACACGACGTTGACCTGCTTTGCAGAACTGTTGTAAGATATTATAGCACTGGGAAAAGTGCAGAAAAGGGCCACTAGGATGATAAAAGGGTTGGAACACTTTCCCCATGAAGAAAGGTTGAGGCGCTTAGGGCTCTTTAGCTTGGAGAAACGACGGCTGAGGGGTGACACGATCGAGGTTTATGAGATTATGCATGGGAAAGAGCAGGCAGAGAAAGAAGTCCTTTTCTCCCTTTCTCACAATACAAGAACTCCTTGTGGGCACTCCATGAAATTGCTGAGCGGTCGGGTTAGAACGGATAAAAGGAAGTCCTTCTTCACCCAAAGAGTGATTGACAGATGGGATTCACTGCCACAGGAAGTGGTGGCGGCTACAAGTACGGATGGCTTCAAAAGGGAATTAGATAAGCATCTGGAGCAGAGGTCCATCCGTGGCTATTAGCCACAAGGTATAGATAGGGGCTCTGGGGCAAGGGATGCTCTTTCATCTTGGTGCTTGGGGGGGCAACAGTGTGGGGGCTTCTAGTGTCCTGGCCCCACTGGTGGACCTCCTGAGGGCACCCGGTATGTTTGGCCACTGTGTGACACAGAGTGTTGGACTGGGTGTGCCACTGGCCTGATCCAACACGGGCTCCTCTGATGTTCTTATGTCCTTAAGGTATAGACAGGAACTCTTGGTTTGGGGCAAGGGATGCCCTGTCTTCTTGGTGGCTGGGAGGAGGGGGCAACAGTGTGTGGGGGGCTCCTAGTGTCCTGGCCCCACTGCTGGACCTCCTGAGGGCCCCTGGTGTTTTTGGCCACTGTGTGACACAGAGTGTTGGACTGGGTGGGCCACTGGCCTGATCCAACACTGGCTTCTCTCTGATGTTCTTAAGAATGTGCTCTGCGCACTCTGCACGTGCCCTTTCAATGTTAACGGCTGCTTCTTATGAGCCACATATTCCCTGTGTGGCAAATGTGGTCCCCGAGGAGGAGACGCGTGCCCCTCCCCCTCGTCTGCCCGCCTCACCAGCTGGCCTTCTCCATCCCCCCCCCAGCCACACCTACCCCCCCACAGCCCACCCAGGGTCCCCCCCAACCACGGGTCCAGCAGCTTGTCACTCCATTTAATGACTTTAATGAAGACTCTGTCCAAAGTTATGTCATTAACTACCATTTAAGAGGCTCGAAGTGGCTAGCGGAGGTCATACAAGAAGAATGAAAAAGAAGTGCGCATAGCATAGATGGTCCGTGGGGGAGCAGGTGGCTGAGTCGGGGGGTGGGGGCACGGCAGAGCACAGGCCCAGCGGCTGCTAGAGGGACAGGGTGGATCACGGTCGGGAAGTCTCGTGGTCCGTCCGTTGGAGGGAGGTAGCGAGAGAGAGAGACCAGGAGGATCGGCACCACCAGAGGTCTGGGGAGTCCTCTTTTGCCCAGAGCGTCGCACGGCTGAATATTCTCCCCAAGATCAGTCATCCTCTGCTTGCCCCCTTAGCAAGAAGAGCAGAGGGAGGGGGCGGAAGGCATTGCTCAGCGCCCGAGACGTGCCCAGGCGTATTTGGGGAGAAAGGCCAAGATGGTGGAGGGGCTCGGGAACATGCAGAACAAGCCGTCGGTGTCAGAGGCCCACATGCATATACGTATCTCAGTGGTCAGGCCTCTGCATGCTATGTACAAGCACATGAGAGAGAGCATATGGTTTTGCTACTGGCACAGGTTTGCCCTGGATGCAAACGAAGGAATGCAGCGCCAATGTGACTGGAGGGCTGGATCTGCATATGGACGTCATGGCACTTCTGCATGGACATGGGTACTCCGAATGCACCGTGGATAGGCATGCCATGGGGGTGGGTGGGGGTGTGAATTCCATACTCATGAAAGGGAGCGTGGTCCTTTTCAGGTCTGAATGAATGTGCGAGTGCGTGCCGGTGGCGATGCAGGGGGCTCTCCGTCCAAGGGCGCTGGGGTGTGTGCTTGCTCGTGGTCTCCTTTCTGACCCAATGCCGCCAGGGCGGTGGTGTGCGTGCAGGTCCATCAAGGCACACGGGGGAGCCTCCCAAGCAGATGGCACCTGGCTCCTTGCTCTCCTTCCCCTCCGCCGCGGGGAGGGGAGGCCAACCCACGTTCGAAACGCGCGTTCCCTCCAGGCTCCGTCCCGCCAGCCGGCGTTGTGTCCCTCCAGCCGCTGGACCTCCGGCACCTGTTTGGGAGCCTGCCCCTGGGGGCCAGAACGAGGGCTGTTCTCCTCCGGAGAGCGTGTCAGCCGGGGAGGGGGGCGGTGCCAGCAGGCCTCACATGAGGATGCAGCACTGGCAGGACTTGCGCTTGCCCTTCTCGGGGTCCTGGCCTTGCCCTTGGCGGGGCAGGTGGGCGTAGGCGGTGTTGGCAGAGCTCCGGGAGCCGCTGTCGTCTGGGGCGTGGTTGCTCGTGGCCGCCTGGGGCTTTAGGACCTCTGTCTTGGGTGGCAGGTCCCCAGCAGCCAGGTCTCCTGCCCCCTCAGCTTCCTTCAGCAGAGGCTGCGTCTCGGCATGGAGATCCCCCGGGACTTCCGTGGCCTCTCCTGCCCCCGCCGAGGCCACGCTGGCACCGCCCCTCCCCTCTGCGTCCTCCCCTTCCGCCGCTTGGCTCTTGTCCGGGAGTGGTGGCAGAGCACTGGGGCGAGGGGGTGTGTCCTGCAGCCCGGGTCTCTGGCCTCTGTCGGGGGAGGAGGCGTGTTCTGCTGAATCCGCGCTTCCTGCAGGAGGGCCGGAGGCGTCCTGTCCTTCTGGAAGAGACTCTGCAGCCTCCAGAAAAGGTGGCGCCTGTCCCAGCAGAGAGGTGGTGGTTTGGTCCCCTGGTGCTAGTGGGCCCTGATCCGGGCAGGACCCTTCCTTTTCGGGGAGGCCGGGAGAGACGTGGCTCAGCAGGGGTGCCTGGGTCGCATCCGCAAGAGCTCCGTCATCAGCCTCTTGCAGGGAAGAACCGGCGGTCTGGCCCATCAGGGGTGCAGCCTCCGTGTTGTGCAGAACTGGCGGGATCTGGTCTGGGAGAGTGGGGGGACTGTCGCGTGGGTCGTCCACAGAAGGCGGGGTCAGGGCTGGACGAAAAGCACCAGCCTCTGGCAAAGGGGAGACTCGGGGCTCCGAAGGGGCCACTGGGTCCAGCAGGGCTGCCGAGGACTCTTCCGAAGCGGCTGTTTTAGCATCCGGAAGGGAAACCTCTTGACCAGGCAGAGGAGGAAGCTGATCGGTTAAAGCAGGGATTGTGCCTGGGAGGGACACTTCCACCTCGTGCCTGGGAAGTTCTTGTCCCTGTTGAGTTGCCGGTCCCTCCGTTCCGTGCCCAGAGGAAGGAAGATGTTGCAGTGCTAATGGTTCGCCTCCTGGCAGAGGTGCAGCGGGCTGGTCTAGCGGAGATGCGGTCTGTGTTCCAGTGAGCGCTTGGCTCCAGGACGAAAGTGCTCCCTCAGCTTCCTGGAGAGATGACGTGACCTGGTCCTTCACAGAGCATTCCACATCCGGCCGGAGAGAGACCTCGCCCTGTGAGTTGGACGGTTTCGTTTCCAGAGAAGAGGGAAGAGGACCTTGCGGAGAGGGCGGGTTCTTGTCGGGAAGGCATTACTGCACGGCGGGCGGGGTCTGATCTAAAAGGGATCATTCACTTCCTGGCAAAGGAGGATTCTGACCCGAGGGTGGTGATGGACCGTGGTCCGGCACAGACGGCGGCCCTGGCTCTAGGAGGGAACCCCCGTTTTCCTGAAAGGGGATCTGGTCCGGGAGGGATTCTTCCGTGCCTTGCAGAGAAGGAACTGCATCCTGAGGGATGGCCAGGAGCCGGGTTGGTGAGGACGGCAGGAACGGATCTAGGAGAGGAACCTCGGCTTCTTCCTGAGAGGACGGGTCCTTCATTTCTGGCACAGGAGGAAACGGGTGCGGAGGAGATGCTGTGAGCTGCTCCAGTGGAGATCCCGGTCTGTTGGGTCCTGGCTGCTCCTCTGTTGCCCCCGACTCCGGACCCTCTGGTGTCTTCACCTGGCTCCCCTGACTCTGCCCCACAGATCCTGTTGCAGGCGCATCACCAGGGGCCAGGGCTAGGGTGGGCACCACCTCCTCGGGGCTCTGTTCTGGCACCGCCTTCTGGCATCCCTCTCCCCTCCCGCCGGCTTCCCTGGCCAGGGAATCCTCCTCCGGCAGTCCGTCTCCTTGCCCCTTGGGATAGCCGCTCTCATTCTGGGGGTCCCGGTCAGTGGGGGACTCTCCCTCTGGGCTGTCACGGCTGCTGAGCTCATGGTCGTGTGGGCCTTCTCCGGGGGCTTCATTTGCATCCAAGACGCCGTCAACCGGCCCAGGCTGGCTCCCACGATCGCACCGGACTCCCAAGTCCGTGTGATCCTCCAACGACTCTTCCTTCTCGAGGGAGCTCTGGTTCTGCCCGACAGCGTCCATGCAGCCCACCTCTTGGCCTAGGTGGTCTCTGATGACGATCTCCTCCATGGCCAGCTTTCTCTGGCGGCTGGCGGGGGCTTTGCCAGGATCCGGGCTCTGCCCAGCTGGGTCCGTGGTAGGAACGGCCTCAGAGCCACCCTGAGGTGGCCGATGGTCCCCCTCTTCCGCGGCCACAGGGATCGCCTTGGCCTGGGCCTCTTCAGGGCTGCATTCGTTGCTAAACGGATCTAGGAGACAAACAGAACGTGATTTCAGCCACTCAGTTCCTCTGGTGCGGTCTCTGCATTTAATTATTTCCCCCAGTAAGAAAAGGAAGCAAACTGGAAGGCAGGCCTCTGGGTCTCTCTGGACAGAGCTACATCATGGAAACATGGAACCATATAGTAAAGTGGGGGACCTGCGAGGACTCACGTGGGGACCTCGTTTCCCCATTCGGTCTCTCCCGCTTGCTTTCCCTTTTTGCCTCCCCTGGCAATGTCTGCAGCCCCTCCTTCCTTCCTTCCTTCCTTCCTTCCTTCCTTCCTTCCTTCCTTCCTTCCTTCCTTCCTTCCTTCCTTCCTTCCTTCCCTTCCCTCCTACCTCTTCTCTTTCTCTCCCTGGAAGCCTCTGCCCCCACCCCCCCACTTACCAACCACATCATTCTGTTCCCAGCCTACCTTTATCTGCTCCCCTGTCTCCATCCTCTCCCTGGGAAAATTCTGGCCAAGTTGCACAGTGGCTGCCGGCTGTGCTGGGCCGGCTTCCTTCTCTCCTTCCCACCTCCTGGCAGCCTCTCCCCGAGAGAAGCCTGGCTGGTCTCTGGGATGACCTGTGCCGGGCCAGGCGGCACGGTGGCCTGGCCCAGTTGTGTGGCGGCCACGGACACCAGGCAAGTCAAATTGTGTGGGTAGTGAGGGGTTGGGGGGCAGTACAGATCCTATCCTTGGTGGTACAGCTCAGAAACAGATACCTTGTTGATAGGTCACATGTCCAACGGCCACGTGGCCATCCCCAAAGGATCACTGGGATTGAGAAGCCGAGTGGTGGTGACAGGGCTAGAGTGAATCTGGGAGACCCGGGTCTGAGTCCCCCTCCGTGCCCTGGAAGCTGGCTGGGTGACCTGGGGCCAGTCACACCCTCTCAGGCTAACCTACCTCGCAGGGTTGTTGTGAGGACAAAATGGAGGAGGTACAAAATCCGTATCCTGCATGGGTCCCTTACAAGCATCACCAAGGCAGCTAACAATGCAGAATACACACGATAACGTCACATTTTAAAAGTGTTTCATAGGATCCTAGAATCATAGACAGAGCTGCGGTGGCTCAAGTGGTTAAGACGCTGAACTGCAGACTGTGGAAGGTCTGTAGCTCGGCAGTTCGAGACCCGAGTGTGCCGCATGACGGAGTGAGCTCCCGTCTCTAGTTCCAGCTCCTGCCAACCTAGCAGTTCGAAAGCAAGGAATTGCAAGTAGATCAATAGGCACAACTTCGGTGGGAAGATAACAGCATTCTGTGCGCTTCGGCGTTTAGTCATGCCGGCCACATGACCACGGAAACGTCTTCAGAAAGTGCTGGCTCTCCGGCTTGGAAACGGAGATGAGCACCGCAACCCTAGAGTCGGATTTGACTGGCTTTCAAGCAAGGGAAACCTTTACCTTTACTAGAATCATAGAGTTGGAGGGGACCTCCAGGGACATCTAGTTCAACCCCCTGCACAATGCAGGAAATTCAGAACTACCTCCCCCCTCCACAACTCCAGTGACCCCTGTTGCACACCCAGAAGATGACCAAGAACCTCCAGGATCGCTTCCTGGCCGCAACGTGGTCGTCAGCCTTTCCCGGGGCGTGTAGGAAAGGGCCACGAGAACTAAGCCCTGAGGCCACCCGTCCTGCCCTCCCTCTCTTTTGGTGGGGATGTCGTTCCCTGAAAGAGTCACAGGCCTGTTGGGCAGGGGAAAGGACGGCTGAAGCAGTTTCTCTTCCTGCTGCTGCCACCACCAGACCTCTGGGGGGGGGCTCTCTGGGGCTCCCTCCCTCTCCTTCCAGCCCCACCCCCACCCCCACCAGCAGGCGCTCCTCTCCAGGGCCTGGAGCACGGGCCCCCTTCCTCCTCCTCCTCGGCTCCAGCCTCAGCCAAAGGAAGCAGCAAGACGCCGCTAGCTACCACCTTCTGGTGGATCTGGCCCTCTATTGCGCTGGAGGCTCCTTCTTGCCTTCTGCCCTCCCAACCCGGGGCCTCCCCCCCACACATGGTTCGTTTGTCTGCTTCCGCCTTGCTTCCTCCCACACCCAGCGATGCCACCAAGCTTGCCTCCGAGAAGCACACATGCGCCGCCCCCCCCCCCCGTCCCCCCGATCCTCTGGCCTTCCTCAGAGAGCGGAGGCAGAGCCCCAGAGTCATGGCTCTCAGCCCACCCGGTGAAACCCTCGGCGTTTCTCCCCCTCGCCCACACCAGCCTCCCCGGCCGGCCCCAGGCACGGCTGCAGCAGACAGGGTGCTGGCTGAACACTCACACCCACCTTGCAGCTCTCCATTTGGCAGGTTCTCTTCAGCGTTCACACTCGTGGGCCTTTGGGGTAAGGCCGGGGCCGACTCGAGGACGGACTTGGCCTCGCTTCTGCCTGCAAGGAATTCAGGAGATGGTGGGGGTCACGCATATGTATGCAGCCGGCTTGTTAGCCAACTTCTCGGTACAATATGCTCAGGGCTGCCTATCGGCTGTCCTCACACACCTGACCAGGTGGAACCAAAGAGCCAGGGGAGGGTGTCTTAATGCGGCACGGGTAGAGAATGACAGGACAGGGAACTTGTCTGCACCTGACGCCTTGGGAGGTAACCTTGGGAGCAAGCTGCAAAAAACCCACACCCCTTCCACTGGGTTCCTCTTATCTAACATGTTCTTCCTTCCCCAGGAGAAGGCAGCTAACCCTGCCCCACAAACTAAACATCAAGAAGAACAAGAAGGAGGAGGAGGAGATTGGATTTATACCCCGCCCTTCACTCGGAGCCTCAGAGCGGCTTACAATCTCCTCTCCCTCCCCCTCCCCACAACAGACACCCCCGTGAGGTGCAGGTGGGGCTGAGAGAACTCTGACAGAAACGGCTCTTTTTCAAGGACAGCTCTTATCAGAACTATGGCTTGCCCAGGGTCATCCAGCCAGGTGCAAGTGGAGGAGGAGTGGGGAATCAAACCCGGTTCTCCCAGATTAAAGTCCGCGCACTTAACCGCTACAGAAGAAAGAGATTGGGTTTATACCCTGCCCTTCACTGCCCAAAGGAGTCTCAGAGCGGCTGACAAACTCCTTTCCCTCCCCCTCCCCACAACAGACAGACACCCTGGGAGGCGGGCGGGGCTGAGAGAGCTCTTGACAGAAACGGCTCTTTTTCAGAACTATGGCTTGCCCAAGGCCATCCAGCCAGGTGCAAGTGGAGGAGGAGTGGGGAATCAAACCCGGTTCTCCCAGATTAGAGTCCGCAGCACTTAACCACGACACCAAGAAAGGGGATCAGGCTTCTTCTCTAAAAGACGGGACTAGAACTTGGGCGGGGGGGCGTGTGTGTGTGGAAATGACAAGGACATACGGGGGAACGGATGCCAATTTCAATGCATGCCTAGGCCCCATCTCTTTGGGGCAGGTTGCAAATCACCCTTGGGGGGGGGGAACCCCTGTTGCCCTCATTCATGTCCGCCAGCTGGGTGGCCAGAAGCAGTTGGGATGGAGTGGGGGA
Source organism: Gekko japonicus (assembly GCF_001447785.1). NCBI lineage: Eukaryota > Metazoa > Chordata > Lepidosauria > Squamata > Gekkonidae > Gekko > Gekko japonicus. The sequence continues at coordinate 154,013 of NW_015160322.1, forward strand.
GAGGAGCGGGAAGGTGGTTATCAAGACACACGGCAGACTCTGAAATCTGGCGTGGGGACTGAAGCCTGCAGAGAAGGGAAGACAGAGACCACCTCTGTGCGGATGCACGACTCCCAGTAATTGCCAATAAGTCTGCCGAGGAGGATTTTCAGGTGGGTCGTGGCCCCACCGGCCCAGGTAATCAGTGTCAGGGACAAAGAATGTGGACTGACTCACCTTCTGGAGACAGCTCAGCAGGCCCATCCACCTGAAAGCAAGAGAAGAAGAGGAGAAGAAGAAGAAGGGATTGGATTCATACCCCATGGCCCTTCACTACCCAAAGGAGCCTCAGAGCAGCTTACAAACTACTCTCCCTTCCCCCTCTCCACAGCAGACACCCTGCAGTGTTTCTTCTGAGCTGAGTTAACATGAGGGAGAGGAGCGGGAAGGTGGTTATCAAGAGACGCGGCTGACCCTGAAATCTGGCGTGGGACTGGAGCCTGCAGAGAAGGGAAGAGAGAGACCACCTCTGTGCGGAGGCATGACTCCTGGTCATTGCCAATGAGTCTGCCGAGGAGGATTCTCAGGTGGGTCGTGGCCCCACCGTCCCAGGTAATCAGCGTCAGGGACAAAGAATGTGGACTGACTCACCTTCTGGAGACAGCTCAGCAGGCCCATCTACCTGAAAGCAAGACAAGAAGAGGAGAAGAAGAAGAAGGGATCTCCCAGATCAGAGTCCGCACTCCTAACCACGACACCAAACTTTACAGCTAGGGTTCCCAGACTGCAGGATCAAGCAGCCCTTTTCTGGGCCGGCTGTAGCTCATTCTTGGGAGTATCACTCATCCGTAACATTTCCACCTCGCCCTTCCTCCAAAGAGACCAGGGGAGCCAAGATGGACTTCTCCCAGTTTGTCTTCGTGAGAATCCTACCAAGTGGGTAGAGGCAGGGGTCATCTTCTGCCGGAGTGCACAGGAGCGGAGCTCCGGCAGTAAACACAAGACTCCACAGCCTGTGAGGTAGGTTTGGGCTGAGAGGACTGCTCCTGAGAGAACAGCTCTGAGAGAACTTGTGACTGACCCAAGGTCACACCAGCAGCTGTATGTGACGGAGTGGGGAATCAAACCCGGTTCTCCCAGATCAGAGTCCGCACTCCTAACCACGACACCAAACTTTACATCTAGGGTTCCCAGACTGCAGGATCATGCAGCCCTTTTCTGGGCCGGCTGTATCTCATTCTTGGGACGAGTACCACTCATCCGTAACATTTCCACCTCGCCCTTCCTCCAAAGAGACCAGGGGAGCCACGACGGACTTCTCCCAGTTTGTCTTCGCGAGAATCCTGCCAAGTGGGTGGAGGGGAGGGCCGCAGGGCGCCGCCAGATTTTTCTACGAAATGACCCCTGGATAGAGGGGAGGGCCGCAGGGCGCCGCCAGGTGCCTCCCCGTCTTCCCGTGTCATCAGAACAGTTCTTCTTCAGAGCCATGTGCTGAGAAAACCCACCAAACAGGGTTGGCTGAAGGTCTGCTGTGGACATTGGCAAGAAGACCCCCAAAAATTTCAAGGGAAGTTTAGTTTTTAATGTTTCCACTAAACAACAAGATAAAACACAAACACATAAAACACACCGGGGTGGGGGGTAGTTCAGGTGCTCCTACAACCCATGAAGAATCTGCCGTCGCTTCTCTTGTAAATATTACTTGGGTCTTCTTGACCCTCAGGAGGCAGCGATTGGCCCAGGGTCACCCAGCAGACTTCATGGCTGAGCAGAGATCTGAATTCGGGTCCCCATGATCCAAGACTCCCTGTCTGAAACAGCTGCTCTCCTCTGTATCGCACTTCCCATCATCAGTTGCTCCATTTCTGTAGCCCGAACGCTCCCTACAAATTATTTGAACAAATGCCTCTGGCTACTGACCTCGCTCCTGCCTTTCAGGATCACCGTCTTGCCTTTCCCCTGTTCGTGGCATCCACCCATACCCCACGGACAGCGGCAGAACTGGTTCCAGCCAAGGCTCCCTCTAAGACCCTGTGGAGTCTTCTGAGCAAAAATTCTACTTTGTGAGCTGCTGCCATTAAAGTTGTGAGCGAGAAATTTGGCTGCCGCATGAATCAGTTTGCTCTGGAGCCCCATCCTTCCTGAGCTGAGGCAGAAATCTGTGAGCCGGAGGCTAAAAAACGATGAGTTAGCTCACACTAACTCAGCTTAGAGGGGACACTGGTTCCAACCAATTCCTTGACTTAGGGTGAGGGGAAAGGGGGGGGAATGTTTCTTTACCTGACCCCTCTTCACACTCCTGAAGAGAAATTTCAGTGGTACACACTGCCTCAGAGTGTGCACAGCTAGCAGCACACAGTCAGCAGGTGGTGTGTGCGTTTTTTTAAACCAGGCCACGTCCTGAGAAGTGGTAGGGGCACACCCACACAGGAGATATGCCGAGGTGAGGGGCAAAGTGAAGTGCCAAGAAAAGTGCCAGGGAGCCTTGGTCTGCCCGGTCTCTCGGGGTTAGGCCTGTGGATCCTCTCGAAGGCAAAAACCAGCTCGGTTTACAGTGTGGCCACTTCCAGATACTGGGCAATGCGACACGTCCCAAGAGATACAGCTGAAATCTCCCTTGTTGGCCTGATCTTAATAAGTCTACTCAGAAGTAAGTTCCACTTAGTTCCATAAGGCTTCCCTCCTTTAGGATTATGGGAAATCTGGGGGCCCTTTGCATTCTTCACTGCATGCAGTTAATCGGGTTTGCACAATTTTTACGCAAACCTGGCCAAGCCAGATGACATTTCAAAACAGCTCTCAGCCTGGATCGGCTCACTGGGGAAAGGAGGTTGGCAGAAACCATCTGGATGCTGCATCATATTTAGCCTAGAAATCCAGACTGCCTTTCCCTGGGAGAGGAGGACTTTGGTATTCGCTGTTGCTGCTACAAGTCTGAAGCCCGTCAGTAGCACACACAGACGTCCTCCTCTTTTCAGAATGTTCCTTTTCTGTTCACTCGCCAGCCAAAATGCTCAACTGCAGCCCAAATGTTTTTCTTTCTTACAATCCGGGTTCTGGATTTATTTGGAAATGTATGGGAGTCCCTGGTGCAATGGGACACGGGAAGATGTGTTTGGAGATTAGAAGTTAGGCAGGTTTTAGGAGCAAGAGAACCCAAAGACTAACGCAGAAGGGGAGGTGAAAGGGATGACATGTCTGTGGGCTGAACAAAGAAATGTCTGCTTTTGAGATCTTATTTGCGCTGCCCACGGCCGTTTCAGCTTTTCTCTACGCCCCAAAGGGCTGGAAGCGTCAACTTTTAAAACGTTAGCAGAAATCCTCAAAATGCTACGTTTTGTGCCAGACAACACCACTCTGCATTTGCACGGAGGTCCTGTGGCAGCGTACAGAGCCAACACATGCTCCGGCTCCTACCTTCTCGGGGCTATCCGGGGACGGAGTCCCCTCATTCACATCCCTCATGGGCTCCTCTGGTGGGGGCTCCTGCGGAACCTTCCAGAGCTCTGAGTCGTCCAGCTGCTGCATCTGAATTGGGAGGCTACAGAGAAGAGAGAGGAAGCTCCCGTTAGAGGCTACCCACCCCACACCTTTGCCAGACCCAGAAGTCGTGGTGTGCTGGGTCAGCCAGTCACCATGGATAACATGCACTGGAAACTGGATGCACAGTCCGAAATCAAGTCGAGCAACAGAGCCGAAGGTCAGAAAGCCAGGGAAGCAGTCAAAGGTTGCAGGAGCAAGGAGTGGAGGCTAACAGCCAGGATCAGGTCCGAGCACACAGAGTTGCTTCTGCGCCAAGGCAGGTGTGTGGAGGTGTTTATGAGCAGGTCCTCCCTTCCCTGGGAGTCAGTCTGCCAAGACTCACAGCCCCTCACGTTGCCTTTGCAAGAGCTGCAGTCTGGCACTCTTCCTTCACTTGTGCATATTCAGCCGCTGGCCTGCCTTGCGCCTGGGACACTCGGGAGAACTAGGTGGGGATTCTGGCCTCGGGGTATCTTCAGCTGGGGTGCTGGGCCAGGCTATGGATCCGTCTCTCCCTCTGGCCACACCTCCTGTGCAGCTGCTGGGGCCTCTTCTTCCTCAGGTGCTGTTAAGGGTTCCCCTGCTGGGCTGACTCCAGAGGAGGCTGGGTCGCTCCATGCCTCTTCCTCATCTGAGGAGGAGTCAGCCTCAGCCTCACGACAGGTGGGGAGTTGAGCATCTTGGAGGGAGCACATCTTCTGCCTGTTCTGACCTGGAGGCCTGTGAACCAGGCCGCCAGGGGTTCTGCACGCAAATGGAGACTGGTGGACTTGGACCCCATGAAGCTTCCCCTGGTGAGTGATGTCTATGCTGGATGGCACCAGACATTGTACCTGGAACCTGCTTCTGAAGAACGTTCAGAAACCGGACCCCGTCCACAATGTGGCTGCAGGGAGTGTTGAACATCCAAAGAGTGGCCTAGGCTCCCAGGTCATCCGGGGTCACCGTTCAAAGTGCTCCGTTCAACCCCACAGCTTCGGAATCACTTCCTCCCATTAAACCCTAACCACCACACGTGAGATCTTCTTGGGACATCCCAGGCTTAAGATCACAGGGAGAAGCCCCCCCCCCCACTGTGCTGTCAGTCAAAGAAGCTAGTTGGGGTGGGCCTGTGGGAGGGGGCCCCCCAGGGTTCTAGCAGACCCTCCCCAGGGGTCTGTGCCTCCCCTCCCCCGCTTTTGGGGAGGGGAGGCACAGTCCTCAACTGGTTTTAAATGTAGGCTTTGTTTTTTTAATGCAATCTGTTGTGTGCACTTTATGGATATTGCAATCCACTTTGAGCTCTGCGAGGAAGAAGAAGAAGAGAAGAGATTGGATTTATGCCCCATGGCCCTTCACTACCCGAAGGAGTCTCAGAGCGGCTTACAAACTCCTTTCACTTCCCTCTCCCCACAACAGACACCCCCTGTGAGGTGGGTGGGAATGAGAGAACTCTGGTACAAACGGCTCTTTCAGGAACAACTGTGCCAGAACTATGGCTTGCCCAAGGTCATCCAGCAGGTGCAAGTGGAGGAGGAGTGGGGAATCAAACCCGGTTCTCCCACATTAGAGTCCGCGCACTTAACCACTACACCAAACTGGCTGAGACAGAAATGTTTTGAATGAATAAAGGGAACCG
>NW_015160322.1:160773-172094 GCF_001447785.1 Gekko japonicus
AGGGGCTGCTGGCCAGGGGGACTAGAGGGAACCTCCACCTTGGGGGGGGGCAGCCAGCCACACCCAGTCCCTCCGCCCGGGGCCCTCTTCCTTGGCCCTCCGGCCTGCAAGAGGGGAGGGAGGGAGGGGGACGCTCCCCTCCCTGGTCTGACCCAGCAGGGCTCTCTTTACCTTCTGGGGTTCCCAACAGGCTGACCGGGATGCCGGAGCCACCTGAGTCACTTCAGAGACGTTTCCCACACCTTCGGAACCCGTGTCGGGAGGAGTCTCCTCAGCATCACCCGGCTCCTGCTGTGGGTGGCCTGGCTCTGTCTGTCGGCTCATGTCCAGAGGGGAGGGGGTCCAGAAGGAGAGGCCAAGGGAGGGCCTGAGGGCGGGACAGGGCAGTGCGCCTCCCTGGGGTGGGGGAGGCCGGTGCCCCACACACACATACACACACTGCCCCGGGGCTTCCAGCCGCCTCCCAGCGGAGCAGTGCCCAGTGCCCTCTGCAAGCACCCGAGGGCCCATCCGGGTCCCAGTGGACTCCCAGAGGGGAACTCCTTCCCCCTGCTATCACAGGCCCAGGAATGTCACTGACGCTCCCTGCAGGGGGAGGGGGAGCTGAGTACTCCACAATAGCTGTGCTTAGAGAGTCAGACGAGGGTCTGCGAGGAGACCCAGGTTGGAGCCCCCACCTGTGCCATGGAGCATCACCGGTTGACCGTGGGCCAGCCTAGACCACCTCACAGGGTTGTTGGGGTGGCAGACTGCAGAAGGGAAGGATGACAGAAGCCACCTGGGGTCCCCACTGGGAAGGAAGGTCAGAGGTCAATGAAGGGACTATGGCCAGGCGTCAAGACGGCTACCCTAGCTGAGCATCTGGCTAAAGGACCGTGACCAGCGACCCCTGGCCCATCCGCTGTGTCTGCAGGGGCAGGATTGGGGCCAGCAGGGGCCAGGCCGGCTGCCCAGGGCCACCGCAGAGTGCTGGGTACCAATGCTCCCTCTCAGCTGCGGAGTCCTGTGAGCAGAAATGCTACTTTGTGAGCTCCTGGCATTAAAGTTGTGAGTGAGCGATTTGGCTGCTGCATCAATGAGTTTGCTCTGGAGCCCCATCCTTCCTGGGCCAAGACAAAAATGTGTGAGCCAGAGGCTAGAAAACTGTGAGCTGGCCCACACTCACTCAGCTTAGAAGGAACACTGCCGGGTACCTTCCCTGGACTTCCTGGGAATGGGCAGGAGGCTCCTGAGTCGTGGCGCTGTGAAGGGAAGCGCCAGAGAGGGAGACGGGCTTCTAACAGGCGTTGTGAGCAAGAGGGGATTTACCAACGGGGGACGGGGGGACGGGTTACTCTGGAATAAACCACGTTGCGTACTAGGCTGTGACCTTGCACGTGTGGTCTTCTGTTTACGTGAAGGCCACGCTCCCTGTGCACCCGTGCGCCTTCGACTGACAAGGCCCACGTGCTCCCTGCCCTTTGCGTGACAAGAGACGCGGGGCCGTCTCTAGCTGCGGAGGCCTCCCTGGCCCTGGCACAGGCTCCCACGACTGTTTCTTCACCGCCCTCCCACCCGGCAGAAACATCTCAGTGGCCAAAAAAGACATTATCGCAACAAGACACCACTTCCTGCGTTTTCTGGCACGCACCGCCCATGACCACATCCCCATCTGGATTGCGTGCGTGAGTCTGCTCACGGGGGGGAGGCATCTCGGCTGGCACTCCAGGGGCACCAGCCCCAGCTCACTCTGTGCCCGTCCCAGCCCGGGCAGGGCTCCAGGCCTTTATCCGCCTTTTCTGTTCGGTTCAGGTTGGAGCGGCTGCCTGGTGAATAATTCATGTGTTTCAAGACAGGATAAGCAAAGGAAAGGGGCTCGAGTTACTCCCGGCAACACAGGCCTGCAGAGGTCAGGAATCTATTCACGGAGGGAGGGATGAATCGTCCCAGTGCCCACTCCTCCGTCTGTCCGCAGGCTCCTCTGCCCAAAGGGCCACACTCAGGGGAAGAGGGGAACGGGCCCCCTCTCCCTTTTCTTACAGGCAAGCTTTGTGCTTTCCTGGGCAGTGGGGGCGGGGGGGGGACCCCGGAGTGTGCTCCTGGCTGGGTGTTGGGTGTTACAAGTTAAAACACTTTTCAGTATTTACTGGGTTAATGATGTTTGTTAAATCACATGTTTGTTTGTAACCAATCTGTTTTAGACCGTTAGAAAGCCCGGGAAGTTCAGATCTAGTTTGTTGTTCTGATTGGAGACCAGAGTGCCAAGTATTAGCATTTTATGGCTTCTTTTCCCGTCTTGTGGTTCTTTGTTCTGAACAAGAAGAAGAAGCCGGCCATTCTGCCATGTTCAGTCTAGCTGTAAGGATGTAGGCATATTAGCTCTTTGTTATTTTACATCCCGTGTACCTTTTCCCCATGCTAGGTTGTAGTAAACTTTTATTCTTTTAAACACACCATGGACTCTGCCTCTTTAATACTCTGCTGATTTACTTTAAAATTAAGAATACCTAACACTGGGTGACCCGCTTCCAGCCACAGGAAGTGTGCAGTGCTGTGGACATAGTGTATCTAGATTTCAGTAAAGCATTTGACAAAGTTTCTCATGATATCCTTGAGGATAAGCAGGTTAAATGTGGGCTGGATGGGGCAACCGTTGGATGGATTCATGGTTGGTTGAAAAATTGTACCCAACGAGTGCTCGTAAATGGCTCTGCGTCTACGTGGAGGGAAGTCTCAAGTGGAGTGCCGCAGGGCTCGGTTCTGGGTCCGGTGTTGTTCGATGTTTTTATAAATGACCTGGAGGAAGACATAGAGGGGATGCTTATCGAATTTGCAGATGACACGAAGCTGGGCGGGATTGCTAATTCTGAAGAAGACAGAGTCAGGATTCAAAATGATCCAGATAGGCTGGAACAGCGGCTGAGACAAATAAAATGAATTTCAATAGAGAGAAGTGCAAAGTCCTACACTTAGGTACCAAAAAATCAAAGAATGGGAGGGACTTGGCTTGACAGCAGCACCTGTGAAAGGGACCTGGGTGTTCTGGTTGATCACAAGCTAAACATGAGCCTGCAGGGCGATGTGGCTGCGGAGAAAGCGAATGCAATCTTAGGATGCATTCACAGAAGCCTTGTGTCCAGATCACGGGAGGTGGTAGTTCCTCTCTATCCTGCTATGGTCAGGCCTCACCTGGAGTCCTGTGTCCAGTTTTGGGCACAACATTTTAGTCTAGCTGCTATCTTTAATTCACTCATCCTTTTATAATCCTCCTCTATCTTTTGATCTGGTGGACGATAACAAACTCCCAGTGTTAAGTTTCCTTTTGGCCCCCCCATTTCAACCCATAGAACTTCCAGAAGTGATTCCAATTCTCTTAGCCTCTCAATCTTTCTGGACTTTATACCCTCTCTGACATACAGAGCCACCCCACCTCCAACCCTTCCCCCCTTATCCTTCCGATATAATATATAACCGGGAATCACCGTATCCCACTGATTTTCCTCATCCCACCAAGTTTCTGAAATACCCACAATGTCTATTTTTCCCTCCAACACCAAGCACTCCAACTCCCCGATTTTACCTCAAAGACTTCTAGCATTTGTAAACAGCTGTAATTTCCCATCCAAGTTAAGCCTGCCACCTTCCTCTTGCTATCTCGAGACCTTGTCAGGTAGTCCATGTCACTAGCCATGGTCTCAGTGGACAATTTCAATCCACCGCCCTGTAGAAAAGCAACAGGTACCCCCTCATCTCTCTGAGATGAGCCAACCCGAACCAGAGACTTTTCATCTCCTGTCGGCTTTCCCCCAATATTCAGTTTAAAAACTGCTCTGCCACCTTTTTGATTTTAAGCGCCAGCAGCCTGGTTCCTTCTCGGGACAAGTGAAGACTGTCTCACCTGTACAGCTCCCTCTTGTTCCAAAAAGCATCCCAGTGCCTAACAAACCTGAACCCTTCCCCCCTACACCATCGTCTCATCCAAGCATTGAGACTCCTGATCTGTGCCTGTCTCTCCAGCCCTGCACGTGGAACAGGTAGCACGTGGAACAGGTAGCACGTGGAACAGGTAGCACTTCTGCATTTCTCCACATCGTTGGTGCCGACATGCACCACGACCACTGGCTCCTCCCCAGCATTATCTACCAGCCTATCAAAAACACGCGTAATGTCCACTACCTTCGCACCAGGCAGGCAAGTCACCATACGGTCAGTACGCAGGTTCGCCACCCAGCTATCTACCTGCCTAAGGATCGAATAACCAACTACCAAGAGCTCCCCTCCCACCCTACCCAGGGATGGTTCCTTGGCGCGAAAGGATACCCGCTCACCAGCTGGGGAAGAGGTCCCTTCTGAGGGCACATTCCCCTTATCCTCAGCACGGTGCCCTGTTTCTCCTTGACCCTCATGCTCCCTGACAGCGGCGGGGCTGCCAGATCCAGAGTGGGACATATCTATCAAGTCCCCGAGAGTCTTTTCTGTGTGCCTAACTGACTGTCTCTGCTTCTCCAAGTCAGCCACCTTGCCCTCAAGGGCGCACACACGTTCCCAGAGAACCAGGAGCTCCTTGCACCGAGCACATACCCAAGACTTCTGTCCAGTGGGCAGATAGTCATACATGTGACACTCCGTGCAAAACACTGGATAGCCCCCAACCCCCTGCTGGCATTCTGGCTTCATAATTCTTTCAAAATAAGTAAATATAATCCCCCTTTTAAACCCTTGGTATTTATGTGGTTTTTCTTGTCGTAGTCAACTTACCTTACGGGAAAGACAAAGAGCCTAGGCCCTTGGCTTTCTGACTCTTCTAGGGCTTCTTACAGAGCCCCTAGTCTAAGAGTCCATAGGCTAATAAGCGCGTGCCTCTGGCAAGGTGCTTTCTTAAATACTGAATTAAAGTAAATCACAGTCAAACAATGCCCCTTCCTCTCCCTCTCTCAAGCAGCCAGGACTCTGCAACAACTCTAATCGCTTTCACACAGTCCCAAACACAATCCTCCCACACAATATCCTCAGCTGAATCCCCTCAACTGAAAGCAAATAAAAAAAACACTCACCCCTCTAGCAGCTCTGTGTCCTGCTCCTGCTCAGAGCTCACTGACTATTTAGCAGATGGCATAAAGCAGGGGTGTCAAACATGCGGCCCGGAGGCCGGACCAGGTCCTCGGAGGGCTTCTATCAGGCCCGCAGTGGAACTGGCTGTCGTCTGCTTCTTCTTCCAGTTCTGCTGCTGCTGCATCATCATCACAGGCTTGCAGTTTACAGATACACACCTGAACATCATACTCAAGACTGCAACAGCACAGACATTTCGAGGCAATAATCCAGAGCAAGAGGTGTCAGTTATCCGACACTGTTAAATAAACAAAATATCGCAAGAGTGCTCATGTTTTAAACACGTTTTTATTTTAAGTAAAAAAAACCCAACCTTTGTGTTTGTGTCCTTTATGAAGTTTATATCTCCGCTACCTGGCACTTCATTTTATGACACACGTGGCCTGGCCCAACAAGGTCCCATTTATGTCAGATCTGGCCCTCATAACAAATGATTTCGACACCCCTGGCATAAAGCTTCTAGCGCAGGAGCGCGTCCAACCAGGGTAACAAAGCTTAGAGTGCCCCAAAGGTACACAAAGCCACGTTTTCAGTTTAACAGAATAATACTAGTCTCTTTAGTCTAGGACTACAGTCTGGATAGGAAAGAGGAGAGACCAGGATGGTGTTCTAGTCTAACTAACTAAGGATGGACTCAGATGGTGAGAGGCCATCTGAATCACGGTGCCAAGATGGGGACAGCGTCTCCTCCCTCCCGGTGTGCGCAGGAGGAAGGAGAGAGTGCGAGAGAGGCTGAACGGAAGGAGGTTCTTCCCTGAGATCCCCATTCTACACATCAAAGGGAGAGTGATGTGGGAGAGCAAACACAGGGGGGGGGGGGAAAGGTCTGCGTGTGACTGCCTGGCCACCTGTCTCTCTTGCCAACAAGTCTGGAGGCTGTGGCAGGGGACAGCGTCTTCACTGCCAGCAGCAGGATTGTTGGGTTTTGATAGTGAGATATTGAAAAAATGGTATTTAGCAGAGATAAGATAGCTTAGCAGAGCCAGAGTAAAATAATTCAGACTGAGAGTCCATGTGTGATTAAAATAGAAAGTTTTTAACTAAATTCTAGCATGGGGGAAGGGTAACTGGGATGAAAATAACAACAGAGCTAAACGGCTACATCCTTACTCCACAAAGACAAAACTAGAAGAGCGTTATGGCTTCTCTCTCTTCTTCTCCTTGAGAACAGCAAACAAAGACAGGAAGAGGAGCCATAAAATGCTAAAACACTTTGACACTTTCGTTCCAATCAAACTCCTAGATCAGGGAGAAATTTCCCGGGCTTGTACTCCTAAAAACAACATTGGTTACATGAAACACATGTGATTTCCTGTGAGCAACACACACAAACATTTAACCCCAGATACACTGAGTGTTTTCAACTTGTAACACCCAACAAGGATCCCTCCGGCCACGCTGGCTTCGGCTAGGCCTTCCTCCGGTGGAGAGTGTGGCTTCTCAGGTGGAAGCAGGCTTCCTCCGGGTGACGGAGGAAAGTCTCCCTTAACTGAAGGAAGTCCTTCTGGGAGGAAGACTTGGCTGGACAGGAGTCAGAGGATGCAGCCTGGCAGGTGAGCCAGTGACTGTGGAGGGCGTTGAAGGTGAAGACCCAGCAGTGCCTCAGCTGAGCTAAAGAACACGACCGGTTCCCAAGGTACACCTCACGAGACATTCCTCTGGGGAGCAGAGCTCCGTCCACGTTGTCCGTTCTTCCCCTGAAACACAGACCGTGGGCCAAGCCCTTCCAAAATGCTGAACCAGAAACGTGCCTCTCGTACAGGCCGAGGGCCAAACTAACGGGGTGAACATAAGAACATAAGAACATAAGAGATGCCAAAGGCCCATCCAGTCCAACACTCTGTATCACACAGTGGCCAGAAATACCAGTGCCATCAGGAGGTCCACCAGTGGGGCCAGGACATTAGAAGCCCTCCCACTGTTGACCCCCCCAAGCACCAAGATGACAGAGCATCACTTGCCCCAGAGTCCCTATCTATACCTTGTGGCTAATAGCCACTGATGGACCTCTGCTCCATATGCTTATCTAATTCCCTTTTGAAGCCGTCCATGCTTGTAGCCGCCACCACTTCCTGTGGCAGTGAATTCCATGTGTTAATCACTCTTTGGGTGAAGAAGTACTTCCTTTTATCTGTTCTAACCCGACCGCTCAGCAATTTCATGGAGTGCCCACGAGTTCTTGTATTTTCCTTTTATCCGTTCTAACCCGAACGCTCTGCAGTTTCATGGAGTGCCCACGAGTTCTTGTATTGTGAGAAAGGGAGAAAAGTACCTCTTTCTTTACCTGCTCTTTCCCATGCATAATCTTATAAACCTCAATCATGTCACCCCTCAGTCGTCGTTTCTCCAAGCTAAAGAGCCCTAAGCGCCTTAACCTTTCCTCATAGGGAAAGTGTTCCAACCCTTTTATCATTCGAGTTGCCCTTTTCTGCACTTTTTCCAAAGCTATAATATCCTTTTTAAGGTGTGGTGCCCAGAACTGCACACAGTATTCCAAATGAGGTCTCACCATTGATTTATATAGGGGCATTATGATATTGGCTGATCTGTTTTCAATACCCTTCCTAATAATCCCCAGCATAGCATTGGCCTTCTTTATTGCAGTCACACACTGTCTCGACATTTTCAGTGAGTTATCTCCTACAACTCCAAGATCTCACTCTTGATCAGTCTCTGCCAGTTCAGACCCCATCAACGTGTATTTATATTTAGTATTTTTGGCTCCAATGTGCATCACCTTGCACTTGGCCACATTGAACCCCATTTGCCATGTTGACGCCCACTCGCCCATCCTTGACAGATCCCTTTGGAGTGCCTCACAATCCTCACTGGTTTTCACCACCCGGAACAACTTCGTATCATCCGCAAATTTAGCCACTTCACTCCTTACTCCCACCCAACGCCCCCACCCAACGCTCCCTCTAAGCTGTGGAGTCGTCTTGTGAGCAGGAACGCTACTTTGTGAGCTCCTGGCATCAAAGTTGTGAGCGAGCCATTTGGCTGCTGCCTAAATTAGTTTGCTCTTCTGGAGCCCTCCTTCCTGAGCGGAGACAAAAATGGGTGAGCTAGCTCACACTAGCTCGGCTTAGAGGGAACACTGCCCCCACCCCCCTTCCGGCTGCCTTAGGGAGAACTTTGGTTGCCTGAAAGACGAGGACCCTCCTCCCTCCCCTGTTGGCAACTGGGAGCGCGTCTCTCTACAGTTCCCTAGAATCTCATCTGATGGGAGGTGTGGAGTGACGCTGGGAAATGTCTTTGCCATTGAAACCAACGGGGGGGGGGGAATGCCAAATTAAGTATATTAAACATGTTAAAATTGATCAAACATACTATTTATTGATTCTGCTGATTAAACATGCTAAAGTTCAAAACTGACATATTAAAAAAATCATATTTTGCATATGAAAAAGAATTGAATGTGAAGGAATCCCCGCGCAGCCCCCCCTCTGGGTGTCCCTCCTGCCTGGAAGCAGCCCAGCTCACCAGGCAGTGACCTAGAGACTGATGCTTCTCCGCAGGAGGGCCCTCCACATCTGCTAAATTTGGACACACAACGGGGAGGGGGCGAGGTATGAAAAGAGACTGACAAGAAGACGCGGACGATGATGACTTAAGTAGAGCAGAAAATCCCTCTTTGGAGCATACATAATGTCCGAAAGGCCTGAGCATCTACTGAGTCGCCCTGCAGTGAGGAAGTCTGTCAAGAGGGCTCTGGTAGGGATAGAAATGTGTACTTGAGGGCAGGAGGGAGGCTTTGCAATTCCCCCGAACGGCTCCAAGGAAGCCCCGGCTGGCTCTTGGGACAGTTGCTGGGGACAGGAAGAGCTTCTGGCCACAAACGAAGTGCCTCACTGAAGAGAATTCCGCTGGAGAATCTGGAAAGTGCCCTGTGGAGCCGAGAGAGGCAGCCTCTCTAAAAGGATGCAACCCCAGAGGAAGGGCTGTGAAACACAAGCCTGGCATGGGAACACAAGGCACCCCTTTGGGCTTCAGTCAGGGGAAGAGTGGAGACTGCAGGGACGAGGGTTCGGGCGCTTGCTCTTGGATCTATCCCAGCCGATATTTCGAAAAAAAGTTGCCCAACAAAAGCGAGGACAGAAGCAGATGTCTTGGTGACTTCGGTGCGGTTCTCCTCCCACTCGCTCTGAAATGTGATCGGCAAAAAATACCCTTCTCTGCAAAGTAGCAGAAGAGAAGGAAGCACCCGCCAGTTCTTGCGACGTGACTGATCACTGCAAGGGTGTTGCTTTGCAGCGGCAAAAATGGAACCGGCGTCCAGTGGCACCAGAGAGCCTCAGAGAAATCATTCCAGAATTAGGTTTGTGAGCCGGAAGTCACTTTGCCGCATCACTGATGCCGGGCGGGGCCTGCTGTGATCTGTGCCTCTGAGCCTGCATCCACCACACCCCCAGCAGGCGATTTCTGGGTACCAGTCTGGGCTTACCCACCCATCTATTGATCTGAAACATGAGGATAAGTAAACGAGGTCAGTGGGTCTCTGGCATAAAGAAGTGCTTGTGGGCAGTGCTCCCTCTAAGCTGACTTAGTGTGAGCTAGCTCACCGTTTTTTAGCCTCTAGCTTACACATTTTTGCCTTGGCTCAGGAAGGAGGGCTCCAGAGCAAACTAATTTATGCAGTAGCCAAATCACTCGCTCACAACTTTAATGCCAGCAGCTCACAAAGTAGAATTTTTGCTCACAAGCAGGGCTATTTTGGGGCAGGAATAGGAACGGCGTTCCTGCTGGCTTCTACAGTGGGTTGGCTGGGGAGGGGAAGGGGAGGCGGGCAGATATGCCCCCCTTTCCCCTGAACCTCTCTGCTTTTGCAGAGAAACTCAGGGAAGTGTGTGGGGGGGATTTAAATGCCTTTCTTTCTCTTCCCCAGATGGGCAAGGGAAAGAAAGGCATTCCAAACGTGTCCGAGTTCCCTGCCCGGCCTAACATGCTAATGAGTTTCTGCTGTTGGGTGTGGCCTGTTATGCTAATGAGTTCCTGCTGGGATTTTCCTGCTCACAAGACTCCATGGCTTAGAGGGAGCATTGCTCCTGGGCCCATTGGTTTGGTTAATGGTGAGGTGAAAATTGCTGAAGTATTGGTGGAAACTCTCAGGAGCCCCCTTTCAATGTGTCCAGATGATTAAAGCTTCACCAAAGTACATCTCAACTCTTAGGAAGGGGTCATGTCACTCCAAGTCAGGCCTAAAAATGCTTGCACACCTTGATGCCCTGTGGGTATCCCAGGCAGCACCAGCAATCGGAGGGTGGGGAGCTGTCGCCGAAGCGGGCGTAGTTATGGCCGAGGCCCGTGTGACAAAGCCTGGTGGCCAGGCCTGTTGTGGTATGGTATCATCAGCAACCACATTCCTGACAGCTTATGGGCCCTTTTTGGGAGGTCCTACCCAACACAGCCCAAACGGTTATTTCCTGGGAGACCAAACATGGGTGGGAGACTGCTGAGGAGCGTGTCCAGAAGAGGGCAACCAGGATGGCGAGAGGGTTGGAATCCAAGTCTTATGAGGAAAGGCTGAAAGAGTTGGGCGTGTTCAGCATGGGAAAGAAAAGGCTTAGAGGGGACATGATTGCAGTCTTTGAATATTTGAAGGGCTGTCATGTAGAATCATAGAATGTTAGAGTTGGAAGGGACCTTGCAGGTCATCTAGTCCAACCTCCTGCAGTCTGCAGGAACACAGCCGAAAGAGAGCCCCACAACATACCCGGAAGGTGGTCGCCCAGCCTCCAATTGAAAACGTCCAGCGAAGGAGCACCCACCACCTCCCAAGGCAGACTGTTCCACTGCTCAACCACTCTTACTGTTAGGAAGTTTCTCCTGCTATTGAGCCGGTAACGACTCCCTTGTAATTTCCACCCATTAGATCTCGTCTTGCAATCCAGAGCAAGAGAGAACGGATCTGCTCCATCTTCTATATGACAGCCCTTCTGTGATGACCCCTTATCTGGGGAGGTCTGGTTTCCCTTTAAAAGAGTTCTTTATGTTTTGTTCTACTGGGTATATCCGGCTGCCACCAGGAAATTTTAAAAGGATTTCCAAACCTTTATGCTTTTACTCTATTACTGGGTAGGTAGGTCGAGTTTAAGGCTTTCTAGGAACTAATGTGTTTCCTGAGAAATTATTTCTTTCAGAGCTGGCAGACTTAAATAAAAGAAGATTTATTGAGACAGTTCATAGATTAAAGTGTAGAACAATGTAACCCTTAATGTGAATAATTTTAA
>NW_015160322.1:173624-176796 GCF_001447785.1 Gekko japonicus
TTTCTTTTAGCACCCTGGGATGCAAGCCATCCAGCCCTGGAGATTTGAAAGTACTTAAGGCAGCTAGAGGCTCTCTAGCCATTTCCTTACTGACTCTGGACTGGCAGTTCCTCCTTCCTTCATATGCCCTGCATTCTTCAGTTTGTATACAGCTGGCCTTACGGTTAAAGAAGATGGAGTGGATCCGTTCTCTCTTGCTCTGGATTGCAAGACTAGATCTAATGGGTGGAAATTACAAGGGAGTCGATACCGGCTAAATATCAAGAGAAATTTCCTAACTGTAAGGGTGGTTGAGAAGTGGAACAGTCTGCCTTGGGAGGTGGTGGGTGCTCCTTCACTGGACGTTTCCAAGCGGAGGCTGGGCGACCATCTTTCGAGTATGTTGTAGGGCTGTCTTTTGGCTGTGCTTCTGAAGAGGGCAGGGGGCCTGTCCAAATAGACTACGACCATCTTTCGAGTATGTTGTAGGGCTGTCTTTCGGCTGTGCTCCTGCAGAGTGCAGGGGGCTGGACTAGATGACCTGCAAGGTCCCTTCCAACTCTAACATTCTATGATTCTATTATTCATTCTATTCCCTGGGAGACCAAAAAAGGAATTCTGTGGCGTTACACAACAACGAGGAGTGCTGAGGGCACCAGGCCTGAGTCCTTTTGGCCTGTCTTCTACAGCAACTGTGCCAGTGGCCGTGACAATGAGGCACCTCTGGGTGCCAGGCTTGTGTAGACAGAGAGTGCCTGACCCCCAGTTCCAGGCGCACCCCCGGAGGTTTGTCACCGCGTACGGAGGGCGTCTGTGTGGGGAAGGGGATGGAGAAGGGTTGCTTTTCTTCAGAACTGCTTCAGAATGGCTGCGTCCTCCCAACCTCAATGTGGGATGCTTCTGAAATCCTGAGAAAGTGTGGTGGGCACAGCCCCAAAACAGCTACCACAGCCGACCTTCCGCCACACCCCGAAGACCCTTCTTGTGCTGGGGCGGCAGCTGCTGCCAAAGCCACATTTTTAAATATCTGCCCCACCCATCAAGCCCCCAGTCCAAAGCCTGGCTGGGCAAAAGCCCCACCTGGACCCCGCCCACATTCCAAAAACACTCAGTGGGGACCAGGAAAGGGGCGGATGGGAGCCGGAGGCCCCCACGGGCACCACACCCCTAGAGGGGTCAGAAGAAGAAGAAGAGATGGGATTTATACCCCACCCTCCACTACCCAAGGGAGTCTCAGAGCGGCTGACAATCTCCTTTCCCTCCCCTTCCCCACAACAGACACCCTGTGAGGGTAGGCGGGGCTGAGAGAGCTCTGACAGGAACGGCTCTTTTTCAAGGACAGCTCTTGTCAGAACTACGGCTTGCCCAAGGTCACCCAGAAGAGAAGAGAGAAGAGATTGGATTCCTACCCCCCCTTCACTACCGAAAGGTGTCTCAGAGCAGCTCACAAACTCCTTTCCCTTCCCCTCCGCACAACAGGCACCCTGCGAGGTAGGCGGGGCTGAGAGAGCTCTGACAGAAACTGCTCTTTTTTCAAGAACAACTGTGAGAGAACTTGTGACTGGCTCAAGGTCACACCAGCAGCTGCGAGTGGAAGAGTAGGGAGTCAAACTCAGTCCCCCCAGATTAGAGTCTGCGCACTTAACCACGACAACAAACGCCGTTCTGCGATTGTGCCTACCACCCTGTGTCAGAATGCCAACGGTGCCCACAGGCTCAAAAAGCTCGGGGACCCCCCCCAGAACGAGCGTGCGCGCTTGATGTACAGACAGGATGGAGACAGAGAGGGTCACGGACGCCCAGAGGAGCAGAGTTTAATTCCGCCTGCGTGGCCAGGTGCCTTGCCCTACACCTGCGGAGAGAAGAGAGGTGGAATGAGGTGACCTCCTTCCTGATCTTGCGGGGGGGGGGGGGTTTGGGGAGGTGAAGAGGGCTGGCTGTGTGCCTTGGATGCAATCAGGCCTGTAGCCAGGATTTTTTTAATGGGGGGGGGCTTTAAATAAGTCGGGGGGCACCCTGCACACACCCCAAGGGAGCACCACAAATAAAATTTACAAATTGGCCGTTGGGGGGCCAGGCCCTGAGATGCCCCCCTGTAGCTACAGGCCTGGATGCCATTCCAGCCAGCCAGAGGAGCCGGGACACCCGGGGGGGGGGGGCTCACCTCCACTGCAAGGCTACTGGAGGGCCAAGAAGGCATTACTCCAGAGCTACTGAGCCAGAGGGGACCTCAACTTAATAGCTCAGCCACGCCGGGAGCCAAGTGGGGCCAGGCACTCGTGGGGGAGGGGGGTGGTCAAAGATGAAACGGAGCGACTCCCTGCAGCCGGGTCGGGTGGGTTCACACCAGCTGAAGGCTTGTGCTCCATGCAAGCCCTGCAGGCCCTGGCAGGAATGGGAGGTGGACTTGCGCTGGGTGTGCGTGCGTGTGTGTGTGTGGGAGGCCCCTGCCTCCAGCCCTGGGCAGGGAGGAGAGGAGGGGCCCCGGCCTGGCGCCCCCACTCACTTCTCTCTCTCAAGGGCCCCCTCCTGTCGCTCCAGGTGCTGCTGCTGGTGAGGGGGTTGTTGCACCGAGTGTTGCTGTTGTTGACAGATGACCTGCGCGGGAGGGAAAAAAAAGAAGAGTGGCCAGAGGGAATCCCCAACTTTTGGGGTCACCTACGGCTGAAAGGAAGGGGGGAAAGACGGCCCCCACCCCTTCTGGAATCTCCCTTGATCTCTGAGCAGCAAGAGGCTAAATGATTAGGAACGTATTTAGTTGGCCCCGGGGAACCCGATCTCAGAAGGTAAGCAGGGTCGGCCCAGGTCAGTCCTCGGAAGGGAGACCTCTGAGAAGTCGAGGATCACAAGGCAGAGGCAGGCAAGTGGCAAACCCACCTCTGAACGTCTCTTGCCTTGACCTGGAGGGCCCCGTCTAGCCTGACCTCATCAGCTCTCAGAAGTTAAGCAAAGTCAGCCTTGACACAGTATTTGGATGGGAGACCACTGAAGAAGTCCAGGGTTGAGGACTTCCGATTCTGGTGATCTAATGGCGGACGCGTCTATCGGGAGCCCCCAAGGACACGATCCATGAGCCGGCAGATGAGAGGGGGTGCGATCGTGCGTGCCCCCCTGGGGCCCTTGCGAAGGGCCCCTAGCCATTGGGCGCTGGGGATCGCCTCTCCTCCGACACAGTGCCGGTGGATTGAGGCAT
>NW_015160323.1:0-16139 GCF_001447785.1 Gekko japonicus
CATGGGATCCCCAGGTCCCACCTGGAGGTGAGCGTCCCTATGGGCCCAGTATGTGAGAAGGGTTATACTTGGGTCTTCTTGTTTGCACTAGGTGGGCAATCTGGAAGGGGGGAAGGATGACAGAGCCTGTGCTCGAGTCAGATTATTATCTGTTGAGGGTGATGGTTATGAGGCCTAACTCTCTTTTCAGGGAGTGAGTGCAGAGGATGCCTTCACTTGCAGCCATCATGAAGGCATGCAAGATGGCTCTATTGCAGAGAGACTTTGGTGAACAGTGAAGTGTTTTGGCAGATTTAGTTGTGTTTTTTTACCATGTATTGTTTTTATCTTGTTGCTGGACACCTTTTGTGTGTGTCTTTGGCAGCTGTTGCTCTTCAGTCTGAAGAGATAAAGCAGGATAAAAGTAGTTTAAACAAATAAACAAATGATGTTTAAATGTATTCCCTCTTGGGGATACCACATTCAGAGCCAAGAACAGAGTACGTCATTGGAACGGAAGCCCTGAGGGGACCAGAGATTAAGGCTATGCAAAACCCTTTTCTTGTTACTTTTGGAGATATTTTCACCCTCACTGATATCACCATCATTGCCAGTTCTGAGTCGGGGAATACCTGGAGATTTGGGGGGCTAGATCCAGGAGAGGGTGGGGTTTGAGGAGGGGAGGGGTCTCAGCAGGGCATAATGCCACAGAGTCCACCCTCCCAAGCAGCCACTTTCTCCAGGGGAACTGATCTCTTGTCACCGGCAGACCAGTTATATTTATTGATTTATTATTAGATTTATACCCCGCCCTCCCCCAAAGGGCTCAGGGCGGCTACAACAGAGGCAATTGCCATAACAATGACTAAAACAACATAAAAACAATCATTAAACAGTATAAAACAGTCATTAAGTAAAGTGCGCTGCTCTTGATGTTAAATTTGCTTAATCCAAGATGAATTCCATTCATCAACCTAACCCGACAACAAGCATTCTTCGGTTAACTAGGCCTCTGCCCAGGGCCGGATCTAATCCACCGTAGAAGATGGCAACTTAGTGGTGGTACAGTGACGGCGGCTGCTCCTATGCAAAGGCCTGGCGGAAGAGCTCCGTCTTGCAGGCCCTGCGGAACTGCGCCAGGTCCCACAGGGCCCGAACCTGCTCTGGGAGCTCATTCCACCAGACAGGAGCTGCCGCCGAGAAAGCCCTGGCCCTGGTTGCAGCCAGCTTGATGTCCTTGGGGCCGGGAACCACCACTAGGTGCTGCGACCTCGACCGTAGAGCTCTTGGGGGAACATATGGAGAAAGGCGGTCCCTTAGGTACGCTGGACCCTGGCCATCCTGGCCCTGACCCTGGTTGTAATTCCAGGAGATCTCCAGCCTCCACCTGGAGGTTGGCAACCCTAACACAGGTTCCAGCTGCTCACCCTCACAAAGAAAGTCTGTGCACATTATTATCTGCAGGGCTTTCATTGGACGTCTCTCTAAAACACAGTGCTTTGTTCTTGGGAGTGTTAGAATTAAAATAATCATGATGAGTGGGCAAGAAAGGAGGTGATTAGCCCGGGTGGGGGGTGGGGGGGTGGATCCCGATCACCAGGCAAGCCACTGACAGGTCCTGAGCATGCAGTTGCTTAAGCAGAAGGGTTTTGTATTCACAAAGGCCACATTTCACAACATGCTGACATCCTTAGTAAGCCAGCTAACCCAATAGGCTTTTCAAATGTCAGTCTTATTGATCTCTGTGGAAAAATAAAATAATTGGGTAGTGGATTTATATACCCATTCCTTCCACACAGAACTGGAGGAAGGCAATGTAAATAACAGCCCATGCAATTAGGAAGGGGTGCGAGGCACTACGTGGGCTTAGGGTGCTGGCTCTCAGACAGCGGGACAGTCCCGCTTGGGACACCGAAGCCAGGAAGGGAGGACAAAGTTCTTCTAGGGAGACTGTTCATAGGTTGATATTGTACAATAGGGCGTGGCTACATTAGCCGGGAGATTTTAAAAGCGGAACAGCTTCAATGCTAAAGCTGTTCTGGCTGTTCATGTTGATCTGTTTGGAGTTGAGTTACGAGTTGTTGAATAAAGCTGATCTTTTGCTGAAATCACTCTCTGACTTAACGAGAATTAACCCTTTTACCCTGTGGCGAAACTTCATTTCAGATCTGCCACCCCAATAGGGATACCCACCTCCAGGTGGGACCTGGGGATCCCCCGGAATTACAGCTCATCTCCCAACTACAGAGATCAGTTCCCCTGAAGAAAACAGATGCTTTGGAAGGTGGACTCTATGGCATTGCGCCCCACTGAGGTCCCTGTGTCCTCCCCAGGTTCCACACCTGAATCTCCAAGGGTTTCCCGGCTAGGACCTGGCAACCTTGTCTGCCCGTCCCCCGCCAGTAGCCAGGGGGGCCTGGTAACCTTAAACCCCCACTGCTATTAACCAATAAGTAATGTGAGAGACCCATTCGTGGATCTCCCAGCCTCCTCCCTAGCTTGTGCCTTACGAAGAGCCCGGCTAGGGGAAAGAAAGATCTCTGAATTCCATCGGATGCGACAGAAGGCAAAACATTTTGTAGTGAGAGCAGAGTTGCCTCTTATTGGTTCAGTTCTCCAGGCGATGAAGAATCTTCCTTTCCAATCAGTTATTATAACACATTTTGAATGTGCTACCAAAAGTGTCATTAATCTGAGACGTCAGCACGATGACAGCGACACTGTTTCCAGCCTCCTAATTTGCAAAAAGAAAAGTGGGGGGAAAAGGAAATTGGCCTTGGCTCCTATCATAATCTTCACTTTAGCTCCACTTGTCATTCGAGCGGCATATCCATTGTTCCTTATTCCCACACAATGGAAGCTGCTGTCAGAATCGACAGTGTTTTAATGCCAGTCACCCAGGGGGGAAAAAATCTTCAAAAGGTTCTCATGCATGAGAACATAAGAACCTAAGAGACGCCGATGTTGGATCAGGCCAAAGGCCCATCCAGTCCAACACTGTGTCACACAGTGGCCAGAAATACCAGGTGCCATCAGGAGGTCCACCAGTGGGGCCAGGACACTAGAAGCCCTCCCACTGTTGACCGCCCCAAGCACCAAGAAGACAGAGCATCACTTGCCCCAGAGCCCCTATCTATACCTTGTGGCTAAGAGCCACTGATATGCAACCCCCCACCCCCCCGCTTATAGTGATTTGGAACTCTAAATGAAGTCCTGAAACCCTCAGCGCTGACACTGATCAGCCAAAGCCAGCGAAGCAGCTCTTCGGCAGACGCCATTAGATCCACAAGTGGAGAAAACAGAAGGCACATGTAAGAACAGGCACCACCCCAGTTGAAAAATGCATTGGGTCCCTGAGTCCCTGACAATCCTGGAGCAACCCATTGATGGCCACCTTCTACATGGAAACTGGAGGTGTGAGTCTGAGGTACGGAACAGTAGTGACCTCCAGGGACCCCCCGGAATCACTGACTGTTGAATTGAGATGCTTGGGGGTATTTCTTAATAACAGTTGAATTTAAGAATGTTAACAGACAATGATATATCTGGCTCAGTTTGTAAAGGGACTAGTGGAATTAAGACTTGAGGTTTGTGTAAGATGATTTGAAGATCTCCTCTCCTGGGTTTTTAGGTATTAGTGGGTTTCTTTACTTTGTCCCTAGATGTAGTCCCTCCTTATCCTATTTCTGTTGTAGTTTGTAGTGTTTATAAAAATGTAATTAAAAAATCCCCTTCGGAGGGCTCAAAGAAAGAAGAAGAAGCATTGAGTGATCTGGTTTCACATCCATGCATTTCGCTGTCATGAATGTGGCTTCGATAGGGTTGCTGGGTCTTTCCTCCTTCCCGGCGTGCTTACTAGTGGGGCCAGCTTGACAGAAGGCCTTTTTTTAATAAAAAAAAATTGGAGCTCCATGAATAATGATAATCTTACTGGCAATTCTAATGCATTTTTTCCATTAGCTATTGCCTGGTCGCCACTGAAATCCCACCTAAAGTGAAACTGGAAATGAAATCAGAGCGCTCCTCCTGCAGGAGAAGCATCTGGCAGATTTCAAAAGCAGCCCCGGGAACTTCCATAAGGCTGGCAACATTCCTCTGGGATCCTTCTGCATGTCCTTATGCTGTGTCACTGAGCACTGCCAAAAGCGGAACATTTGAAGCCGTTTTGGAGCCTTCTTCAGGCAAAAAGTCAGAGGGTTTAGAAAGAGAAGCCTTCAGAATGTAGATGAAACGACTAAACTGTCCCGGGGGGCTTGATTTTCCTGCAGGTTCTCATTAGGTTTGTCAGCCCCCCTCGTCTCGCCGAAGGGGCGAACTGGGAGGCATTTAAGGAGTGGGCAGGCATGTCCTCAATGAGCTCATGTCACCCAGAAGTGACGACATCATGTGAGTAATTGGTTTTTGAGCAAAAAAGGTAAAGGTTCCCTTGCTTGAAAGCCAGTCGAATCCGACTCCTGCCAGCCTAGCCGTTCGAAAGCAAGAAATTGCAAGTAGATAAATAGGTACCGCTTCGGTGGGAAGGAAACAGCGTTCCGTGCGCCTCGGTGTTTAGTCATGATGGCCACATGACCACGGAAATGTCTTCGGACAGCGCTGGCTCTTCGGCTTTGAAACGGAGATGAGCACCGCAACCCTAGAGTCGGACTCAACTGGCTTTCGAGCAAGGGAACCTTTACCTTTGAGCAAAACTCTATGGTAAAATCAGGGTCAAACCATAGAGTTTCCCCAACAATCCGGAGTTTTGCTGCACGGCGTCCCCGATGTGCTCATGTCGCTTCCATGTGATGTCATTGTGTTGGGGACATTGTGGGTTTGGGGCAGGGTTTTCCCCCAATGGCTGACAGAAGTCCCCAAAACCGGGGGATTTCCTGCATGGACCTAGGGAATGGCAACCCTAGTTCTGATTTTCTCTTGCCATTGTTGGGCAAAAAGTATTTACTATTTGCTTCTTTTGGGGATTCCAAATATCGGAATGTTACGGAGTTGAACCTGGGGTGATTCTAGGGTGGCCAGGTCGATTCCTAGCAGCATGCCGGGGGCGGGGTGGTGGTGGAGGAACTTACAAGGAGAAAGAGAACAGCCTAGGCCTCATTGCTGGCACTGTATAGGAAGTGATATCATGCCAGCGACGTTCGGGCACCACTCTGGTATTTGGGCAAAAATGCCATGGTAAAACTGGCTTCCAACACAGAGATTTTGCCCAAATGCCAGAGCATCAATAATCAAAAGCCAATAACTGAAAACTTGGTTGCATTTAACTTTGTGGAGTCATCTAGGCATATTTGTAAGAATGATCCAGGATGCCATTTAGGAAGGCAGCGGCAATTCCCCAGTCTTCCGTTTCCATGTCCTCAGGGTGAAGAAGTAGAGAAGGCTTTTATACCCTACTTTTCTCTACCTAACCCTAGCTGCGGTGGCTCAAGTGGTTAAGACGCTGAACTGCAGGCTGTGGAAGGTCAGTAGTTCAGCAGTTCAAGACCCGGGTTGCTGCATGACGGAGTGAGCTCCCATCTCTGGCTCCAGCTCCTGCCAACCTAGCAGTTCGAAAGCAAGACATTGCAAGTAGATAAATAGGTACCACTTCGGTGGGAAGGTAACAGCGTTCCGTGCGCCTCGGTGTTTTTTTTTTTTTTTTACAGTTTTATTTAAGTTTTTCACAGATATACAATCATTGCATTAGTATTTTAGATATATCTCCTGTTTGAGTCTATTACAAATTTTTATATTTTGTCCATTTATAAAATTCTGCCCATCTTTCTTTAAATACCTTATCATCTTTCCCTTGCAGAATAAGTGTTAGTTTGTCCATTTCTGCGACCTCCATTAGCTTCTCTACTATTTCCTTTCTCTTGGGTAACTTTTCTTGCTTCCAATATTTAGCAATCAAGATTCTAGCCGCTGTGAGCATATATGTTATTAAATAGTAATTTTTCCCTTTATGTTCATTTGGAATAATATTTAACAGATAAGTCTCCGGACATAGTTTTAAATTTATATGCAGCACTTCTGTTATCAGTTTTTTAACATTTTCCCAAAACTTATACATTTTTTCACAATTCCACCACATGTGGAGAAACGTCCCGACATTTGTTATTCGGGCTCTTTTTGGATGCCAAATAAAAGACCTTATTAATTTATCCAAGTCCAAAAAATATTGATTTTTTTTCAATATTGGGAGGTTTTGTGCCAAAAATAGAAAGCGGGGGAGAATATTCATCTTAATCGTTGCGATCCTTCCCATCAATGATAGTTGCAGGTCTTTCCATTTTGATAGATCTTTCTTTATTTCTTCTCTCAATTTATTGTAGTTATTTTCTATTAGCATACTGTTTCTGTTTGTTAGTATTATTCCTAGATATTTTACTTTATTTACAATTTGCAAGTTTGTCAAGTTTTGTAGTTCGTTTTCTACTTTTTGCCTCGGTGTTTAGTCATGCCGGCCACATGACCACGGAAACGTCTTCGGACAGCGCTGGCTCTTCGGCTTTGAAACGGAGATGAGCACCGCAACCCTAGAGTCAGACTCGACTGGCTTTCGAGCAAGGGAACCTTTACCTTTTTTCCCTCTACCTTAAAGAGTCTCAAAGCGGCTTATAATCCCCTTCCCTTCCTCTCCCCACAACAGTCATTTTGTGAGGCAGGTGGGGCTGAGAGAGTTCTGAGAGAACTGTGACAGACCCAAGGACACCCAGCTGGCTTCAGGTGGAGGAGGAGGTGGGGGGGAAATCAAACCTGGTTCTCCAGACTACAGTCTACTGCTCTTAACCACCACACCTCTACAGGCAGATTGTCCCTTCGGAGCACCTTACCTCTGGTTATGACGCAGAACAAAGAGCCATCACAAACAACGCTCATAAAACGCACTGCTTTTCTGCCGTTTAATCCTGAACGTATTGAAGAGCCATTCGCGGCACCTCCCTGTAAGTCTTTCCCTTCACTCAGCAGGATCTCTTTAGCCTCCTTCTCTGAGAAGCTAAGGAACAACAGATCAATGACCTCAAAATCCCACCTCATGGCAACAGCACCACATTAAAATTAACGATAGGAAGCCAACCGCAGAATATTTTGTGAAATTCGGCTACTCATTGCCTAGTCTTTCAGTGTCCTGAGCAGACTGTGGGAAGGGGCGGTGGCAGAGCATTCCCCCCCACAGTCTCATTCAACTGAGTCATAGGCTAGCAGGGACTCCTTTGCATATTAGGCGACACACCCCTAATGTAGCCAATCCTCCAAGAGCTTACAGTAGTCCCTGTAAGGAGAGCTCTGAAAGCTCTTGGAGGATTGGCTACATTAGGGGTGTGTCGCCTAATATGCAAAGGAGTCCCTGCTACAAAAAGAGCCCTGGATAGCCATTGACCTTGAAGGGAAAGGATGGCGTTCCTGCCCCTCATACTCTGACCGGGGAACAAGTAATGATGTCGAGGCCATTCATCAGAGATGAGGTGGGCGGGCTGAAGGAGCAGGGCCTTCTTGGTGGGCCCTTCTGGGCTCTTGTGATGGAACTTCACGTCCAAGACATTCCACATGAATGGCTTCTTCAGTGAGAGTTTTCCAGAACCTTTTTTGGTGCCATTTGTCTTCAGAAAATGCATTTGCAGTTTGCTGATGGATGCGGACATTAATTTGACTGTTGTCAAAATTGTATTTTTGATTGTCTGGTTTTTTATTTTGCCTTTTCCAAATTATTAAATTATTAAACCATCTTGTTCAGAATAGATGATAGAGAGGTAGGTAGGCAGGCAGGTAGACAGACAGACAGATATTGTAATTTGCTATGAACACCCAACCTAAAAGTTTGGAGTGTAGCAAGACATTTAGGAGAAGGCTGCATCTTGTCCAGAGGGTGGAGGGAGAAATGCGAGGTCCCCCCTTTTACTTCTTACTTATAGACCATTTCCTTCTCACGCACCAAGAGCTTCCCAATAAAATGAAAACAATTTTTTCCCCCAGCAAAGGGATAACGAAAGGAAGATGAGTTCAAAAACTGTATCAGCGCTTGCCTATTTCTTTCTGTCAAATTGCTTGTGAAGATCTGAGTGGCTGCTGCACTCCATCATGCAGAATACAGACAAATTGAGATCTGATGTTTTTATTATGGTAAAAACGGTGTCTTAGTTGACATCACAGAGAGATGCTGTGCTGCATACCAGAAGATTTTCTTGGAACCACCTTCAGAAGTTAGGGCAATTATTCTCTCTCTCCCTCCCCCTCTCTCCCTCTCTCTCCCTCCCCCTCTCTCCCTCTCTCTCCCTCCCCCTCTCTCCCTCTCTCTCCCTCCCCCTCTCTCCCTCTCTCTCCCTCCCCCTCTCTCCCTCTCTCTCCCTCCCCCTCTCTCCCTCTCTCTCCCTCCCCCTCTCTCCCTCTCTCTCCCTCCCCCTCTCTCCCTCTCTCTCCCTCCCCCTCTCTCCCTCTCTCTCCCTCCCCCTCTCTCCCTCTCTCTCCCTCCCCCTCTCTCCCTCTCTCTCCCTCCCCCTCTCTCCCTCTCTCTCCCTCCCCCTCTCTCCCTCTCTCTCCCTCCCCCTCTCTCCCTCTCTCTCCCTCCCCCTCTCTCCCTCTCTCTCCCTCCCCCTCTCTCCCTCTCTCTCCCTCCCCCTCTCTCCCTCTCTCTCCCCCCCTCTCTCTCACACACACAGAGAATACAAATGACCTTAAAATGTCTCCCTCATGTGCTGCCTACTTTGTTGTGACCCAGTTGTCACCCCTCTCCTTGGGAAACACAGGGTAGTCTTGGGCATTCTATCAAAGTTACCCCTGCCAAGTGTGCTACAGAGAAATACAAGTGCTCTGTTTCCTTCTCCGGCCAAAGGAATCATGCTTGCAAGAGTGTGCTCAGACCCTCCCCTGAAGATCTCCGAGGTATGCGTCATTTCCAGGGGTGATGCCACATTCCAAGGGAGGGCTGCGCTGCTCCCTGTTCCCCCACCCAAGGTGCCGCCTGCACGTGGGCGATGAAGGGCTGATGCTTTAGTGCTTGATGTGAAATCATGCTGGCTGTATGGAATCCTTTGGATATGTGAAGGTATCGATCCTGTGTTCTCTTCCGAGGAAGCGTTCTGTGAAATGATTTTCCAGTCAATGGCATTGTTAAGATAAGAAAAGGGAACAAGGAACACCCACATTCTGTATTGGCAAGAACTACGCACACAAGTACTTTGTCTTCACAAGTAATCTTTACTCACATCATTTCGTCTTATGGATCATTTTCAATTAGACTTGGATTTTCCTATGCAGTATGCAGTTTGAATGTTGGAAAAGTGACTTCATTGTTCTTCATTGGACTTTATATGATTGGAACTTTCTAATATAATTTGTGAATTGTTTTTGTTATTTTCCACGGTGTTTCTGTTTTGCTTTTGATCTTTTCCCATGGTTTTCTCGGGTTGTCCTTGAGTGTGGACTGGTAGGCTAAAGATGCCCAAATCGCCTCCCCCACCCAGAAAACCAGTGAGTTCTGAGTTCTATAAGTGCCCCCAAACCATGCCCACAAACAACCATATAGATTTGATCAGCTTCCTCTGCTTATGAGGGGCCCTAGCTGTACCAATGCAAAGCAGAAGAGATGTTTATCGAACAATAATGCAAGAGACGAATGACGTTGATACATGGATTGAGCGGCTGTTTCCATCATACTGTGTTAGATTACTCACGCGCACATATCGCTGCAGGAAAATATCAATATTCAGGACATGCAGACAGCTCGCATGCCACTGAAACTTTTGGTCTGTCAAATTTCTCTTGTCAAATGCAGCGAAATCCAATACCTTTTCCCATTAATAAAACTAATGTTTTGCAACACAAACATGTGTAGAGAGGCTCGGGAGCAAACCTGCTACTCAGTGCCACCAATTCTAGCTACTCAACATAGGACTACAGGAGAAAGAAAGACAAGGGTGTGTTCAGTCTGTTGTGTTCAATGATGGCAGGGTGGTAGGAAAGCACAGTACACACCTTGATGGGAGGAGGCCATGGGGGGAGGAGCAATCCAGCGGGGAGGGGCTTGTGCTGATAAACAGAGAGAAGAATGGTGAAAAACATGAGGAAGGATCCGAAAAACAAAACAAGCTGTACTGTGCAATCTTCCACTAAAATCTACCTCCATTCCCGAGGACTGGAAGGGCAGCTAATCTAACACCCATCTCTTTAAAAAGGTTCCAGAGGCGAGCCAGGAAATTACAGGCCGGTCAGTTTAATGTTGATACTGGGTAAGTTGGTGGAATCCATTATTCAGGATAGAATTAGTAGGCACACTGATGAGCAAAAGCTATTGAGGAGGAAGAATGAGCGTGGATTCTGTAAGGGAAGATCTTGTCTCACTAACCCTTTTAGAGTTCTTTGAGGGGGTGAACAAGCATGTGGTCAAGGGTGGACCCAATAGATGTTGTTTACCTAGACTTCCAGAAAGCTTTTGATAAAGTTCCTCATCAAAGGCTCCTAAGTAAACTCAGCAGTCATGGGAAAAGAGGACAAGTCCTCTTGCGGATTAAAAACTGATTAACAGGAAACAGAGACTGAGTATAAATGGGCCATTTTCACAGTGGAAGGTGGTAAGCAGTGGGGTATTGCAGGGCTCAGTATTAGGTCCAGTGCATTTTAACTTGTTTGTCAAAGATTTGGAGTTGGGAGTAAGCAGTGAAGTGGCTAAGTCTGCGGATAACCAAGGTGAGAACCAGGGAGGACTATGAGGAGCTCCAGCGAGATCTGTTGAGGCTGGGCGAGTGGGCGTCAACATGGCAAATGAGGTTCCTTGTGGACAGGTAAAAAGCAGTGCACATTAGAGTAAGAAATCCCAACTACAAATAAATATTGATGGGGTCCAAACTGGCAGTAAGTGACCAGGAGAGAGATCTTGGAGTAGTGCTAGATAATTCACTGAAGATGTCGACTTACTTTGTGACTGCAATAAAAAAGGCAAATACTATGCTGAAGGTTATTAGGAAGGGGACCGTAAAAAAATAAATAAAAGTCAGCCAGTATCATAATGCCACTGTATGAATCTATGGTGTGGCCTCATTTGGAATACTGTGTACAGTTCTGGTCACTGCACCTCAAAAAAGATATTATAGCATTGGAAAAGGTGCAGAAAAGGGCGACTAAAATGATTAAGGGACACCTTTCCTATATAGCTCCTGCCAACCGAGCAGTTCGAAAGCAAGAAATTGCAAGTAGATAAATAGGTACCACTTCGGTGGGAAGGTAACGGCATCACGTGCGCCTTGGTGTTTAGTCATGCCGGCCACATGACCACGGAAACGTCTTCGGACAGTGATAACATAACCAAAGTGTGACAACCTCAGTTTAGACTTCTAGAGAGAGTTCAGGCTTGATTTGATCCAGAACCCAGTCTTTTTGCTGGTCCACAAGATCCATGAAACTCTCCTCCAATCAGCACATTTCAAGTGAACGCTGGGGTAGGTGGGGGGGAGAGAAAGTTGTCAAGCATCTTGAAAAGCAAAGGCAGATAATGGGGAAGAAGTATCGGGAAAAGTTCACTGAGCACAGCTGTGGACAGGAAAAGATATCCTTTGCGGCAAAGAGGCTGGGGAGCTCTGCCGAGGTTTAAGTAGAGGGTAAACTCTGCTCCTGAGGATGAACGTCAGGTCCCCCAGGGTAGGAGCAGCATTTGAAAACCAGCAATTAATGAACCCTGTATGGACTCATTAAAGGAACCTGAAAAGGAACGCCAGGATGGCTTAGACACATCCCGATCCTTGATTATGCATGGTTTATAACACGAAAGAGCCCCAGCCATTCCAGCCTGTGTCCTTTTCCAAGCTGTGTGTCAAAGCCACAGACAAGGCCTTTCCTGTCATGCAGGTAACCAGTTTGAAGCCATGGACAATTATGGGATTATTTAAGTACTTGTGATCAATGTTCCCTCTAATCTGTGGAGTCTTGTGAGCAAAAATTCCACTTTGTGAGCTACTGCCATTAAAGTTATGAGTAAGCAATTTGGCTACAGCATAAATTACTTTGCTCAGGAGCTAAGACAAAAATGTGTGAGCCGGAGGCTAAAAAACTGTGAGCTAGCTCACACTCACTCAGCTTAGAGGGAACACTGCTTGTGATTCAGAGTTCTGGACCAAATTCAAAGAGAACAGGTTTATTATAGGCGGCGGTGGGGGGGGGGAGGACAGCAATAATTGCCTTAAAGTGTGATGCACCCTCCATTTAACTACTGTTCAGCTACATGTCTAATGGCTGAGTGTGACACTCCAAGGGAACAACTGGCAGAGAGCCCAAAGCTTCAGAGAAATGAATATGGGCTGTGTATTGCTTTGGATGATTTATTGCTGCACAATGGTTGCACTAAATTAGAATCAAAGTACAATTTGTTAGAAGATACGTCCACCGCTTTGCGGCAAGGCTCAGCCTGCCCTTGAGAACGACCTTTGTCATAAAAGTCCTACTTAGACTCCTGTTGTGGAGAAATAAAGCTTATTTTTCAAACGGATAAAATTACCCAAACTTTTAACAGATTCAGCAAGATGCCCGGTGCTCTGGTTCACGGAAGAGCCTCTGACCGAGGCTCCATGCAGTGGGAAGCCCCCGAGTGACTGCGGCAGGCCGTGGTTCTGAGAGCTGCTACAGTCACCCGGAAGGGGGAGCCCCTTTCCCAACTCCTTCTCGGCACCGAGTCTGCCGCCGCCGACCATCTGGCAGTGCCAAGCTTTGTTTCACAGCAGCGAGGAATGAAGAAATCACTACCAGACGCGATGCCCAAAGGTGAAAACGTGAGTGGGTGAGCAGAGCTGGTGCTCAAGGAAGACTGGAAGGATGTTCTTCATGGGTGGCTGTAGCAGCTGTCAAAACAGTCGCAGCTCACTGATAGGCGCCTGTGGGCTCTCATCCATGGCACTAGGGCTTTCAAAAGTCCAGCCCCTAAACAGCATTCTGACTCCATCTCCATCTCCCAGGAATCAAGAATCAGGATATGCAGGGCTACTTTTGGGCAGGAACGCACAGGAACGGAGTTCCGGCTGGCTCCCGAGTTGGCCACGCCCAGCAGGAACTCATTAGCATAATAGGCCACACCCAACAGCAGGAACTCATTAGGATTGGCTACATTAGGGGTGTGTGGCCTAACATGCAAAGGAGTTCCTGCTACAAAAAAGGCCCTGGGTTTTGACAACAAACAAGGTAAACAGAATAACAAGCAACAGGTGAGTGTGGCTGGATGAGCACACTTCTGGTAACATGGGGGTGCGGCCTAATGTGCTAATGAGCTGTGTTGTCAGTGGTGTGGCCCAATATGCTAATGCTAACTTTTAAACAAAACTGGTACATATGGTTTTATGGGGTGCTAAGCCCTGCCTCCATCCATCTTGTACTTGAAACATTTTTCTTCTATCCCAGATTAGGTACCAATTGTCTGCCAGCCTGGGAGAAAAAATGTCAACATCCCCCAAGTACAGGAGCGCAAATTGGGAGTGCAACGTTTTACCCCTTTCCATTTTTTTTATTTATGTCCTGCCTCCCTGCCAGAGACTTCTCATGGTTCATACTAATAAAAACCAGTACCAAACAAAACACAATGGGTTGAATCCTAATGACTGCCACTGAAGGAAGCTACAATATTTCCCACATTCCCTCAGCAGTCCT
The DNA here is from genome assembly GCF_001447785.1 of Gekko japonicus. Classification (NCBI taxonomy): domain Eukaryota; kingdom Metazoa; phylum Chordata; class Lepidosauria; order Squamata; family Gekkonidae; genus Gekko; species Gekko japonicus. Next base: position 13,579 of record NW_015160323.1, read on the forward strand.
TTCTGACTCCCAAAAGACAATCCCACTGAAATCTCTAGAAATGAAAAATGAGTGTAATTACTAAACTAATACTGAGAATGTGCAGTGCCAAAGAATAGCAAGCAAGCAGCAGCCATTGCTTATGCAGAATCAAAACTATCCCCAGACCAATGAACCAGCTTCTATAGCAAGCTCTCTGTAATTCTGATGATTGGAAATGTCCCTGTCAGTTACATATTTCCTGAGTCATCCTCTACCGCTCTCTGACATCCATGATCTTTAAAACCAGACTGTTGGGTGCTAGCATAATTGCAGATCCAAACATTTTCAAATATCATCACGTACTATTATATTCGACAATTACTTATATTGACCAATTAAGTAACAGGTTACATTCTAATTATTATTGTTGTTTTTAATTGTATTTTAGCATTCATCATTAAATTAAATACTGCTGTTTTGTGTGTTTGTATTACATTCATAGTTATATTTTAATCTCTTTTTCATTGTTACAATCTCTTTGGTTACCCTTCTTACACAGGGTTGTGTTTTTCTTCCCTTTTTTTGGTTGCACTTATCCATTATGAAGGAGCTGCGGTGGCTCAAGTGGTTAAGATGCTGAACTGCAGGCTGTGGAAGGTCAGTAGTTCAGCAGTTCGAGACCCGGGTGCCGCATGATGGAGTGAGCTCCCATCTCTAGTTCCAGCTCCTGCCAACCTAGCACTTTGAAAGCAAGAAATTGCAAGTAGATAAATAGGTACCACTTCGGTGGGAAGGTAACAGCGTTCCGTGTGCCTTGGTGTTTAGTCATGCGGGCCACATGACCAAGGAAACTTCTTCGGACAGTGCTGGCTCTTCGGCTTGGAAACGGAGATGAGCACCGCAACCCTAGAGTCGGATTCGACTGGCTTTCGAGCTAGGGAACCTTTACCTTTATCCATTACACACCTTCAAATGAATGTGCATGAGTCAAAGGCATATCACTCCCCACCCACTCACAGTTTAATCCTCCCAGAGCATCATGTGAATGACCCTATAGTTAAACCAGTTTAAAGCTGCAATGTTGAGAAATGCAGCACTCAGTTATTTCACACGACCTTTCACTCCCAACTATACTGCAAAGTGCCAATCACATCATAGGCAATCCATTTCCTCCACATCAGCAACTGCCTCTGCAATTTATGTTTCACACTGGCCCTTATTTATCCCTCTCTAGATTATCATGCAACCCAAGACATTTAAATTCAGCAATGGTTCATTTTCTACCTGGAAGGTGTTCCCTTCCTGCCTTGTCGTTCCTGCAGATAATATAATCTGTCTTGTCGTTTATCGATCCAGAATCCATTCTCTTTTAATAACAGCTTCTGCCAGTGTGGAAGCACCTGCAATTCCCGTATCTCTTCACTGTGTGCTATAATGCCATCTGTAAATATCACAGTCTCTGATGCATTTGTTTAGATCCAGGAGGCTAGCACATTCATCACTGTGATGAACAGACGTGGCGCTAACCCTGATCCCTTATGGACTCCGACTTGATTTGAGAACATCCTGAACTTACCGAACCAGGGTGCAGAATACAAATGAACTGTTGTGCTGTGGCTCAGAGTATAATGTACTTCTCATGCTGTTTACTGTCCAGGGGGGGGGGGATCGAATTTCTTGATCTTGTTCTCAAACACTATTTAAAGGATCCTCCTTTTCTTCCTCTACTTCTGACTAGTAATATTTGATAGAACACATAGCTACCAAAAGGGTGACAATAGCCACAATCTTTTAAAAAGACTACAAATTCAGTAAAACTAGGTCTAATGAAACTGAAGCTCAAATACTTTGGCCACCCAATGAGAAGTGAGCACTCCCTGGAGATGCTGGGAAAGATGGAAGATCAAAGAAGACGGGGATGAGATGGTTAGACAGTGTCATAGATGCAACAAACATGAAGTTGAGCCAACTTCAGAGGATGGCGGAAGACAGGAAGGCCTGGCGTGATCTTGCCCATGGGGTCGCGAAGAGTCGGACTCGACTGTGCGAGTGAACAACAACAAAAAAGGTCTATTGATTTGGCAACCCCATCTCCTTCCCAGCTAACCATCAACCTACCATTATCTGCCCCTTTGACTTCAGCTGACTTCTGCCCTCCCTTCTGCAGAGCAGTTGTAATTCTGAGTGCTCTCCAGCCCTCACCTGGAGATTGGCAACAATGGTTCCCTATGAGGGACTGACTGGTTTGGAGGGTGGAGTCTATGGCAGTGTACCTGTCTGAGGTCCCACCCCTCCTCAAACCTCACCCTCTTCAGGCTCCATCCCTCAAATCTCCAGGAATTTCCCATCTGGAGTTGGCAACCCTATCAGGACTGGCCCCAATGTGTTTTCTCCCAAAGGCCAAAGTAGATGACAGGACCAAGCTTAGTTGCCTACCAACAGGCACTGAGGGGAATGTAGGGTTGCCAGCTCTAAGGAGGAAAATACCTGGAGGTTTGGGGGGTGGATTCTGTAGAGGGCCGGGCGACGGAGGCATCGGCCTTCTGTCGCCCGCCTTGCCCCCCCAATCTCGGCCCGGGCGACCGCGGCTCCCGCCAGCG
>NW_015160323.1:17261-36433 GCF_001447785.1 Gekko japonicus
TGTAGAAGCAGGGCAGATGGGCGGCGGCGGCGGCGCGGCCCCGAGGCCGCAAGAGCCGCCGCCGGCGTCTGGGCATTCCCGGGAACGCCCTGTCGGCGTTCCCTCTGATATAGGGGGGCGGGGCTGGAGTCACGAGGGAAGAAGGGGCGGACCAGGCACAGGCGGAGGGGAAGAAAAGGGGTGAATAGAGAGGGCCGGGGAGGAGAAGCACGGAGCGACTGGAGAGACACAGAGAGAGCTGGAGAAAGACGGTATAGAGAGAGGGAAAGGGGCACGGTCGCGACGTGTGGGCAGAGGGGCACCATGGAGTGTATCCAACTCCGCCCCCTGCCAATCTGAGGCCACCTCTCCCCCGCAGTCTCTAAACGCCTACGCTCGTCTGCCCCGGACCCCCTCTGGCACTCCAGCCGTCTCTCCCACCACGGCCACCGGGGGCGCACCACCGACGGCCCAGGGGGACCCTGACATGTTTCTTGTAAAAAAAAAGTGGAGATCTGTAACCATTGGTGTTAGAACATTTTCCCCCTTCTTCTACTCCAGCCATTTTAAAATATTGTGTTAAAAACAGAGAATCTCTCCAGCTCTTTGTCAATAGAATCTCTACAATTACAGAGCTTTCCATGCTTACCCAATTACATTAAAAATAAGAGGGCTCCCAGGCAAGGCAGACAGTCTTATCATTTAGTTGTAATACAGACTTATTAGTTGTTTACAAGAACCTCAGAACATAATATACCTATTGTAAGTCTAGCTTAGATTACATAAGAGTCCATAGCCAATTTCACAGCTTTTTCTACTATTGGAGTGATTGTTTCTTGTAAAAAAAATTGGAGATCTGTAACCATTGGTGTTAGAACATTTTCCCCCTTCTTCTACTCCAGCCATTTTAAAATATTGTGTTAAAAACAGAGAATCTAGTCCCTTTAGAGAAATGGGGGGGGGGATTCCTCACTCCTCCCTTTCTTTTCCCCCTTACAAACAATTTAAAGGGCTTAATCAGTGGGAAAGTTCCTAGTAATGTTACTCACGGTGATTTATCTTCTTGTATTGTTTTGTTGAGATGTTCTGTTTCCCCCTTCTCCCAGGAGTCATGACTTCATGTCCATGGCTGCCATGGACGCTCTCACTGAGAGCTTACTGGGAGCAGTCTCAGACTTCCACCCACTTGCTGCCACTCGTGGGGAGTCCGAGTCAAGCCCCTTGCAATGAGCTCCTCTCTGGAGAGCTCATTGGAGTCTGGGAGCCCCCAAACTCCTCTTAAGGATCCAGTGATCTAGTGGCTTCATGGGAGCAAGTCCCGAAGCCAACCGTTCTTGTGCTGAAAACTGGAATCTCCAGGGACTGTAATCCTCATCCACCAGTTCCTCCCTGCCAAATCCCATACAGATGGAAGAAAGGATTTATAGCAGGGGTCTCCAACTGGTGCCTTTGGTATTTGTAGACTAATACTGACATAAGCGGTTGAAATGATCTCCTATACTTGGGGTTTTAGTTATTAGTGGTTTTATTTCCTTTCTCCCATAGTTGTAATTGTCCCCTCCCTTTTTTCATTGTAGTTTGTAGTCTATAGAAAATGCAATAAAAAATCCCCTCCAGGGGCTTAAAAAAAGAAAAGAATTCACTGCTGCAGGAGGTGGTGGTGGCTACAAGCATAGACAGCTTCAAGAGGGGACTGGATAAACATGTGGAGCAGAGGTCCGTCAGTGGCTATTAGCCACAAGGTATAGAGGGGACACTCTATCTGGGGCGGTGATATTCTGTATTCTTAGCATGGGGTGGGGCAACAGTGGGAGGGCTTCTGGAGTCCTGGCCCAGCTGGTGGACCTCCTGATGGCCCCTGAGTTTTGACCACTGTGTGACACCAAGTGTTGGACTGGATGGGCCATCGGCCTGATCCAACATGGCTTCTTATGTTCTTATGAAATATACTGGTCAAGAACCTCAAAACAGAATTCAGAACACCCTCTTCTACATGGATCTTTCCAGTGGATGACCGAAATGTCCCCTTGTTGTGTAGCATGCAGAAGAGGAAAGATGTAATACACACTCACCACTTATGAAAAAAGGAGACAACTGGGAGCGAAGTATTTTGGTTCTTCTCCATGGTCCTGAACACATGAACACTTGAAGCTGCCTTATACTGAATCAGATCTCTGGCCCATCAAAGTCAGTATTGTCTACTCAGTTCAGCAGCGGCTCTCCAAAGTTTCAAGCAGAGGTCTTTCATGGCACCTCCTACCTCATCCATTTAGCTGGAGATGCTGGGGATTGAACTAGGGACCTTCTGCAGCTCCACCACTGGGCCTCAGCCCCTCCTGGCATCAAAATGGCAGTGATTCCAACTCACACAGCCTTATGCAGGAATCTTATTTCTTTCCCAGTCTCTTTCCACACTTTTCTTCTTGTTAAATCAGTAGGGATAATTAAATGTATATCTATTTTTTAAAAAAACCCAAGATATTTGCAACCAAACTTTTTTAATACGTTGGAGAAAAAGAAACTCCTTCAAAAGTTGCTATGAAAATACATTTACTTTGAATCGGAGTTCTTTGTAGCCACCCCAAATAGCAAGGGAGTAACTTTATCCCCCAAAGCTGGGGAAATAACTCAGATTTCTGTTCCGATGGATATGTTATGATTTGGAGCATCTTCCATTCCAACTGACTGTTTTCACAACCAGAGCAAGCCCTCGTCCCACAAAAGGAGAGCCTAAAAGTTACTACAAGAAAGCTGTCATGTAACTTGGCAACAGCTGCCAGAAATTTCACCACACCCAAACTAGCTTGCTTAACTTTATCTCTGAGTAAGCGGCAGGGGTCATTTTGTAGAAAAAGAGGTGTAGGAGCTCATTAGCATAACTAATTAGCATAACTTATTTGCATATGCCACACCCCCTGACAACACCGGAAGTGTGTCAGAAGGAAACACCCACCGCTCAGGCTCCACTGGACTGTTTTGGATGGCTAGCTAGTGGGGGGGAGGAACATGCAGATCTGTCCTCACAGAGGAGGGAGAGCTTGTACCTGAATAAAACTTGGTCTTAAAGGTGCCACTGGACTGTTTTGGACCGGGGGGCTGGAGGGGGAGCTCTGCAACTTACCTGGCTGCTTCTTGCTCTGACTGAGGGCTGCTGGGAGCAGGGGGTGGGGCTTGTTGCATGTGCCCGCCCCCTGGGCTCTTTACTGCCGGAGCTCCGCTCCTGTGCGCTCCTGCAGGAAATGACCCTTGGTAAGCAGAATGATTTCACTTCTGAAGAGAGAAAGTCCTGATTGAAGAATGGGGAGATCAGTTCAGCTCCTAGATCTGAGAACTTGGTGCAGTTGAAAAAAAAAATGATCCACATAATCTGTTGTTGCCACAATTGCAGAGTCTGTCTGAATACGGAATCCCACGGAGTCTCCCTAGCGTCACTGCCAAAGGGAGGGCATGCAGGCGCGCCAGCGTGAATGCCCTTCTAGCTCAGGTAGATAGTCTGGCATTTTTGTTGGAGGGAGAATGCCTCAAGGAGAATCTTCCTTTCATTTCTGCCTCTGACAAGCAATGGAATTGTTGCTGGGCTGGATCTGAATTCTGAAAGGATCGATCAGCTCTTCCTTTCTTGCCGGAATCCAGCAGGCTTTTGCAAGGCGCTTTACCTGCATGGCCTTTCTCAGCCACCTGAAGGCTGTTAGCTCTTCGCATACAGGCAGGTTTCAGCAGAGCTTTAGACAACACCATTGCAGCCCAAAGCGAATACTGTCTCAATGCTATCCAGAGTACAGATGTCTTCAGTCTCGACCAGTGCGGCTTGTCTGTCTCTTCTCTCTGAAAGAGACCTACAGAGCAATCACTCCACCCTAAGCCCACTGAAATCAACCATGCGTGGGATTGCACTGATAGCCGTTCAGCTGCTGGGAGCTGAGATGTAAAGAAGGAAGGGGTCTGGTTCTCCTCAGGCATGAGGGTCTGCTCTGGCCAGGTTTCCCTCGCCCGCAGGACTTGTCCTGATGCATTTGTAAACAAATGGACCCGACAGGCAGTCAGCAGTGAGCATTTGTTGCAGCCCTGTAGCTAGGGAATTTGGGGGGAGGTGGCCTTGGGGGGCACCAGCTTATTAAATCAAAACACAATGCAGGTGACATGTCGGGGCACTTTGGGGGCAGCCCAGGAAGGAGAGGGCCCAAAAGAAAGACTAGGGGGGCCAGGCCCCGTGGGCCCCATGTTAGCTACAGGCCAGATTTGTTGCCTGGCAGTCAGTCCACATCACCAGAATTTCTATTACGCTCAAAGGATATCGGACATCAGTGCCAGCATTGGAGCATCCTCCCGGGGCTAAAGCCATCAGTTCCTTCAGTACATTTGCACCTGCCCTTCACTCTCAAACATTAGCAGCCCGTGTCTATGCACTGATGAAATATGGCAAAGAGCAATCTCAACAGGATCACACAAGATTGTTTCCTCCCTCATTTTAATGATGTGCTCAGGCACTCCTGAGCATTGGTAAAAAAACAAACAAACCAACCAAACCACATTGTCCATATGCACTTATATTGAAAAGGGAGCAAAAAGTTACACAAAATCCAAAGGGGTTGAAAGTTGTGGCTATCTTTAGCCAGTGCTGTAATCAGGACCGGTGCGTCCATATATCCGAGTTAGGCGGTTGCCTAGAGCACAACCTTCAGGAGAGCTGTCATGACTCAGGTGGGTGTCGCCTGACGCTGCCACCACTCTGGATGTAGGATCCCTTGAGAAGGCCCAGAGCACCCTCCCAAGAACTTCAGACCTCCCTTTTGGCCGAATAATAGGTGTGAGGACCAGGCAGAGTGAAACAACAAGGAAAAGGTTTATTTTATAGGAGGTCAAACAACAAGGTGCAGAATAATAACAGTAAGTGGGTGAAAAGAAAAGAAATCAAATGCCCTTAGGCGTCTAAATATATACTGTCCCTAGCTCACTATTTCAAGTGGCCTTACTACTCACCCCTCCCTGAGGATGAGGGTCTCTCCCCTGCAGCAACCTTCCTTCTGGCTTTGCCCTCTGGAAGAAAGAACAACTCTTCCTGCTGCTCCAGAACTTTTATTCCAAGCCCTCCTCTTTTCCTGTTGGTCCATTTTGGCTCCAAAACCTCCCAGGGGCTTCTGGGAGTTGTAGGCCTAGCCTCACCTACTGCTAGCCAGGCTCTTTGGGCCTAGGAGGCCTCTGATGGCACAGCGCAGATCATGGCAAGAGTGCTGGCCTGCTGATGAACCACCCTGCCCCTCCCTCACCAGCCGAACTGATGCACCTCAGGTCGGACTCGGTGGGCACTGAGAGTGGTGGCTCAGACTGTGAGATGGACCCACTGGACATGGGCTCGTACTTTGATGTGCTGGAGAATACACGTGGGGTGCTCCTGGGCTGCCCGGCCAGCAAAGAGTTGCTGCCCAGCTTGGCCCTGCCCCTGCCCACTGGCGCCCTCCCTTTGCAGCCACCCAGGCTGCATTCCTTCGGAGGCGGCTTGGAGGGCGTGCTCCAGGAGAAGAGCCTACAGTTATTTCCCTTCCAAGGACAATGCCATAGAGAGCCAGCTCTTCATGGAGTGGGACTTCCAGGAGTTCTGTAGCAGGATCGCCTGAGCTGTTGTGGTGCCGCTTTTTTTTTTGGTATTGTTTTAAGGGGCGGGGCCGGTGAAACCAGTCCATTCCCCTTTTCTGTGCTGTGCTGCCTTACCTCTCCCATGTACGGTTTGCCCGAGTGAGTCTCGGGACCAGAACTCCATTTGGAATCTGAGTGGCTACAGTGGGGTTGCCAAGAATGTGTGCTTTGGGATATTTGTAGCTCCACCTGGATCTGCCTCTGCAGCAGAAATGGGGTACATACCTAAGGACCAGGTGGTAACTTGGTGAGGTGTGTGTGTAAACACTTCAGAAGGTTGCCTGCATCAGCCTGCCCAGCCTTAAGAATTTTACCCATGAATCAAGGGCAGGTGTACGACAGACGTAATTGTTTGTATCCACACCATAGTTACACCCCTGTCTGTTACAATCCCAATGGATCACTCATTATTATTTTTCCTGCTGGAGGGGAGGGGCAAGAACTGTGGGTGGTAGAATCAATGGAGTTTGAAAAATGTTTTTTTTTAAGGGAAATTGAGCAGAATTCATCCTGTAATAAGGTAATGGTTGTACATTGGGAAAGACTTAAACCTGGTTAATGGTAAACAAGATGGCAAGTGTTAATGCACACTTTGGGATAGGAGGGAAGGGATGAGGATTCCCCCCCCCCCCTTACTAGATTTGGTTTGGTTTGTTAGTTATGACACATGCTGAACATGCAATTTTTATGATCAAAACAGCTTGCTGTGATGATTTGAACAGTGCATACCAAACATAGCTTCTGGGTAAGACTCAATTTAGTCTGTGAATATATTTTTTTGTTAAATGGTGACATAACAAGACAGGCTGTTGCCAGGCTTTTCCCCTTACTTTCAACTCCCGTTAGTGGGGGAAAAAGTGGGAGTGATGAAGGGAGGAAGCAGCTTCTCAAAACTCAAGCGTATAAAAGCACACCTACACTCGACAATGCTGCAAAAGAGACTACTTGTGAAAAGTACTGGGTTCGCCGCATGGAGGACTCGGACAATGACATGCCGTAGCACACGTTTATTGTACTTCACATAGACAAAAACTAATTCTAACGGCCAACAGGGCCAACTATATACATATCCACCAGCAACCCCCCCACTCCCATTGGAGGGTTTAAATGTCCCACAAAGGTGGCTATTGGTTGGGGCTGGGGAATCCAGGATCCGAAGATTCCTTTGTTTTCGGATCCAAGCTCTGGCCTGTCCACAGACCCCTGGAGGCGGTCCACGTACATAACAACTTGGTTTTGCAAATATTTCATTTGGACATGCTGAAGCATCAGCGCTTGACCTGAAGGAATTGGTGACAAAATTTGCTAAGGAAAAGGCACACAAAATGAGATTCTGATGGGCCTGAAATTGAAACATTAAAGAGACTTCAATCCCAACATCACAATTAACAGGATTTTTCAAAAGGCTTTGTGATTTGTATTTTTCTGTTTGAGAGAGAAAACCAGAGATTGTATTACTTGTTCTCACAATTAAAAGAAAAGAAATTAGCATTTTCAAATTTTGTGTTTTTCATTCTTCCTAAAGTGCATTTGGAGCTGCAGTGGCTCAGGTGGTTAAGACGCTGAACTGCAGGCTGTGGAAGGTCAGTAGTTCAGCGGTTCAAGACACCGAGTGTGCCGCATGACGGAGTGAGCTCCCGTCTCTAGTTCCAGCTCCTGCCAACCTAGCAGTTTGAAAGCAAGAAATTGCAAGTAGATAAATAGATACCACTTCGGTGGGAAGGTAACAGCGTTCCGTGCACCTTGGTGTTTAGTCATGCCGGCCACATGACCATGGAAACGTCTTTGGACAGCGCTGGCTCTTCAGCTTTGAAACGGAGCCTCGCCTAGTGTGCAAAAAAATCTGGCATCGGCCCTGACTGTAATGAGAATCCACTTGAGAGCAATGATCAAAAAACCTAAAATCATATACTTTGGCCGTAGAGTAAAAAATAGGATTTGGAGCATCAATGGCCACAGGGTGGAACGGGTGGAAAGCTTTAGGTATTTAGGGGTGATGCTACACTCGTCGGGGACTAGGAAAGCTCATCATGATTTCATGGATGATATTAAACAAAAATCAGCACAGGCCATTCAAAAAAAAAATTCTGCCTAAATGGGGGGGGCAATACATTCCTGTGTCACTTAAGCTTTCAGGCTAAAACTGTATCCCAGCTGTTGTATGGAATGATAATAGGCCCACTATCTTCTGTATTTTTCCTGCTAGAGAGAGTTCAATCAAAATTTTGAAGAGTGATATTTAGATTGCCCAGTTGTGTTTCTAATGCAAGTTTGTGCCTAGAATCTGGATTGATCAAAATAGAGGCTAGAGTAAGGGTGCGGTCACACTGTCCCTTTGATCGGGATTCACTGCTGTTTCCTCCCGCATTTAACGTTTCTGTTCACATGCGCCAATCCGCCTCCCGCACCGAAGCAGGCTCACTCTCGCAATACTCTTGCAATACTCACGGGTTTTCCTGACTCCGGGAAAATCAAGTATTTTCCTGGCTCTCGCGCTTTGAATGTGCAATTTCACCTATATGGACAGCCCTCTTTTGCAATGATTGCAAAATGATTGCGAATAGGGCCATCTGACCACTCTCTGTAGGTTGGGTTTTAGTTTTTTTAAACAGCTTCCGGTTTCAGCGCATGGGCATACATGCGCTTAAGAAATTTCTTTTTTTAAAAAAAAAAAAAATGTCAGTGCTTACAACATCCTGATGGAGGCAGGAATGAGAGTTGGGGGCTCCGGCAGCCTGGATGGGGGTGGCAAGCAGGTGGTGGAGATGGCGCCCGAGCAGCACGTTAAAGCGACCCGTGCGGCGAAAGCACTGATAAAACAAAGGGAGTTTGGCATTGAGCGCCAGAATGATATCAATAACACTCCAGAATTTTTGGCACCGAAGAATACTAGATATGTTGTAGCACCAGCTGCTTATTTATCAGCACTGGAAAGGTCATCCCTTCACAGGTCTTTCTCTCTATGGAGAGCACTCCCCTCTACAGTGGTTGATATAGAAAGACCCCTGTGCTTGAGAGGGTTTCCCCCTGCGGAACTGGTATTGTTGTGTCCGCTGACCGCCACCAGAGGCCAGCGCACACTCCTGATCTTGAACCCGGCATAACAATAGGGACTAGGATCCTAGTCCCTCCACTGGGGAACCAATGGGACCGTGGTGGGAGATTCAAATCTGCCAATGGGACCCAGGGGTGGTCCCCTGGTTGTTTATATAGTTGGCCGGCCGGCCGTTATCTTAGGTAGTGGTTCTTACATTTAACATAATATTTATTTTAATTTGTGATATCTTTTATCAAATTTAAATTTTATTTCCTACTATATGGATATTCTTCTATTTAACTTTTATTACTTGTGACTGTGTGTACATGATTTATGCTGGTCTTTGAGCTGCGGTGGCTCAAGTGGTTAAGATGCTGAACTGCAGGCTGTGGAAGGTCAGTAGTTCAGCAGTTCGAGACCCGAGTTGCCGCATGATGGAGTGAGCTCCCGACTCTAGTTCCAGCTCCTGCCAACCTAGCAGTTCGAAAGCAAGAAATTGCAAGTAGATAAATAGGTACCACTTTGGTGGGAAGGTAACAGCGTTTCGTGTGCCTTGGTGTTTAGTCATGCCGGCCACATGACCACGGAAATGTCTTCGGGCAGCGCTGGCTCTTCGGCTTTGAAACGGATGGGTACCGCAACCCTAGAGACGGACTCAACTGGCTTTTGAGCAAGGGAACCTTTACCTTTACCTTTACCTTGACCGTATTAATAAATCTGAATCGCAATACTCATAAGAAAAAAATTGGGAATTTTTAAAAAGGACAATGAACGAAGGTTCCACTTTGCAAATAAGACCAGGTAACTCATACGTCCAAACTCTAGGAGGAAATTCAATTGAAATACAACTTTTAAAAGTGTACCATCAATTAAGAAAATGACTACAGTAGGGTTGCAGACTACAGTAGTGTTGCCAGGTCACTCTGGTAACCAGTGGAGAATATGGGGGGGGGGACTCACCTTGAGAATGAGAAAGGCCAGGGCCTCTGGCTGGCATCACACAGGAAGTGATATCATCATGCCAGAGGTGTCCAGGCGATGTTCTGGTATTTGAGCAAAAACTCTATGGTAAAACTAGCTTCTACCATAGAAGGTTTGCCCAAATACCAGAGCGTCACCAGGATGTCACTGGTGTGATGATGTCACTTCCTATGTGACATAAGCCAAAGGCTAGAGCCTTTCTCTTTCTCCAAGTAATCCCCCCCCCACTGGGCAGCTGATCGGCAGTTGGAGGGATACCCCACCTCCACCGGGAGGTCTGGTAACCCTAGATGGCAGTATTAAACAACGATGCAACAAAACAGAGTCAAATTGGAATTCGAGCCACAAAACTGCTGCCTTCCCAAAGGCATTTGGGAATAACAAAGCTTCTGTTCTAAAAAGATCACTCAGGAGTTGGCCCTGTGGACAGAAAGTGACCAAGCACCTTTACCACAGGGTTGGCAACTTAATCCCATTGTTGCAAGGAAAACTGAAAAAAGCTGGCCAGGACACTTTCTAGGCACTGGGAAGATAACACCCCCATTAGACGGGAAGCTTGTTGAATCTCTTGCATTTGTAAAGCAATGGACATGGTAGATAGGCTGCATTTAGTTCCTGGATCCCACGTTTGCAAGTTCGGTTAACTGAATTCCCTATTTAGATTCATCTTACTCCTCTGCTAAGAAATCAGCATGAAAAGTATTCATGAAGCTTAGTTTGGAAAAATCTTCTGGAACACATTTGGGAAGGAATGTTACTTTCTTCCCATAAAAAGAGAAGCCTTTTAAAAAAAGCAGATTAGATCCACATCTGTCTATTTTAGAACAACCAATGACAGTGTCCCAGTCCGGTGGCCACGGGACATAGACCCCCCCCAGAGACACCCCAACCACCTGACTCACCCAGGAGCCAGCAGAGGAGCGGAGCAACTACGACGCCATGGCAACCGATGGAGCCGAGACCCGGCTCCTCAGTACGGGAAGATCTGGGAGAGACAACCTTTGGTGACCGAAAGAGTTGGAGCAGCATCAGCAGAGCACGGCCCCTGGAGCATGCACCCCGGAACCTCGCCCCAGCGAGCAGTGGCATGGACGTTGCGGAGGGAGAGCTGAGGGTGGACACGGCGAGGAACCCAGGTGGCGGCGCCAGTGGCATGGCCCCTGGGCCGACAGGACTACTGCCTGCACATTTGCGACCATGCCCAGAATGCCCAGACGGTGTCCGGGTTTATCACCGGGGGTGAAGCCAGACTGGGAGTAGAGGGGGCGGGAAATACAGGCAGTGCTGGGAGTGGATAAAGGGAGAGAGATGCAGAGGGGCCGGGGAGGAGGACTGTGTGACTGAACTGAGCTGAGAGAAACGGACAGTGAGAGAGAGAGGGAGAACGAGAGGTGTCCTGCGCATGCCGGCGGAGGGACTTAAGGGGTGCTGCTAACCCCGTCCCCTGCCTATCTGAGCCCCCACGGCAAACTCCTCCTTTTTTAATTTTATTAAAATATAAGTCAAGCAGTGTTCCCTCTAAGCTGAGTTAGTTTGAGCTAGCTCACAGCTTTTTAGCCTCCGGCTCACACATTTTTGCCTTAGCTCAGGAAGGAGGGTTCCAGAGCAGACTAATTTATACAATAGCCAAATCACAATAGGTGATTAGCACCCAAGAACTGTAAACCGCCCAGAGACCCCTACGGGGGTTAGGGCGGTATATCAAGCCGAAGGATAAATAAATAAATAAATAAAATAACTCAAGATTGCTGTATAAACATTAATACAAACTGTAAGTGCACATGCATATATCACAATGCCATCTATTAACTTGTCAACAAGATCTTCCTATGACTATATCCTTGTCACTTTCTTGTGATTTTCCAATTATTCTAAAATTGCTATAATAATAACGTATAATAAATCCATATATATTTTAGAAAGGCCTCAATAGTATTTTATGAGAGTGCTCAGACCATTAAAAAAATTCTCATAGATGTAGCCATTCTGCATAGCCAGTATGTGCTGGTAATACTTCGTTTTCTGTGAAATATGTTATGAGAAGACACCATTTTTGAATGAATCTGGAATGGGACCCCACATACCCCTGTGTGTGGGACTCGTATTTATCTGCTACTTTGTCCATCACAGAGAGCTGCGGTGGCTCAAGTGGTTAAGACGCTGAACTGCAGGCTGTGGAAGGTCGGTAGTTCAGCAGTTCGAGACCCGGGTGCCGCGTGACGGAGTGAGCTCCCGTCTCTAGTTCCAGCTCCTGCCAACCTACAGTTCGAAAGCAAGAAATTGCAAGTAGATAAATAGGTACTGCTTCAGTGGGAAGGTAGCAGCATTCCGTGCGCCTTGGTGTTTAGTCATGCCGGCCACATGGCCACGGAAACGTCTTCGGACAGCGCTGGCTCTTCGGCTTTGAAACGGAGATGAGCACCGCAACCCTAGAGTCGGATTCGACTGGCTTTCGAGCAAGGGAACCTTTACCTTTACCTTGTCCATCACAAAGTGGTCCCAACATTTATTTCTCCATTGAGCAATGGAAGGAGGATCAGGATTTTCCCATGAGGCCGCAATAGAAAGTCGTGCCGTGGCTATTAATGTGGCAGCTAATTCGGTAATTTTTAATTCTTTTTTCTGAGCTGAGAGAAACGGAGAGTGAGAGAGGGAGGGAGGACGAGAGGTGTCCTGCGCACGCCGGTGGAGGGACTTAAGGGGTGCCGTTAACCCCGTCCCCTGCCTATCTGAGCCCCCACGGCAAACTCCTCCTTAACAAACTCCCTCCAACTCCCAGGACCATCCACCCCAGTGGGGGGCCAGACACCACGGCCATGGGCAGGTCAGCTCCCAGGCCACAGACGGAGCGTGACAGACAGCTCTCTGAGCTTGAAAGAACTTCCTTTATCACTTGACGTTCCCAAATGGAATATCGAATGCTATTAATATTTTAAGAAGATGAACAAGCTCTTAAATAGATAATGAAAACGAGACCCTGTTTGTCATAGCACAGGGTGATCTCTGTCTTAAAAGCGAGCTCCTCTTTAAAAAGGGGACAAGGATATGACAAGAAAGTTGACATTTCTTATATATAATTAATGGCAACATTGGGAAGAATAATATTTTTTTGAAAAAAAAAACCTTCCTACATTTTGAAGACTGCTGTAAATGTTTGACTAGTTCCTCCTTTCTAGAAACGTCTTCTCTTTGAATACAGTTTCTTCTGAATGAAAAGGAAGATAAACAATCTGACATATACGGCCTTCTCGGCTGTATCGGAAGTTCTTCTAGTACTTGTTTAAGAACGAGCGTATAAAACACAGCTAGTCAGACTGGCAATTAGAGGTGATTTTGATTTCTCGCTAATAAGGAGTTAGATTCATCTCGCCTCCAGCAGCCATCTTGCTGCAATTCAGGCCCCTTGTATGATCACATGGATTGGCTGAACTTAAGAGGAACCATCTTTTGAATAGGTCTGTGTCTGCATAGTGGCAGTGTTGGATGCAGTGGCTGGACAAACATCCTTTGTTGGTACTGAGTTGCTGGGCTTTGGTATGCCCGGGGGTCATCATGTGCAGAGATTAGTCTGAGCTAGGGTGGTCAGGTCCCCTCTGGCTACCAGTGGGGGATGGGGGGTAGGATTGCCAGATTTATTTATTTATTATATTTATAACCCGCCCTCCCTGCAAGCGGGCTTAGGTTGGGAAGCAACTGGAATTCTGGGGAAGGAGCCTGGGGAGGACAGTGACCTCGGTGGGATCCAACGCCATAGAGTCCACCCTCCAGATTATCCATTTTCTCCAGGGGATCAGATCTCTGTAGTCTGGAGATGAGCTGTAATTTTGGGGGATCCCCAGGTCCCACCTGGAGGCTGGAATCCCTAGTCTGCACCCTGATTGAAAATACCCTACCAGCATTTAAAGCAACCAGAAAGGGGGTGTTCTTCATCAGGGAAATAATGCAGTGGGGTTAGAAATAACCCCGCTTCTCCCGAGCATTGTGGGTCTGATACATATCCCCCCCCCCAGTTTCAGAATCGGACCCTTGCCTGAGTCAATGGATCATTGTACTTGTAAGTAGGGCTCTCTGATGTACATAGCTTTGCTTTGCTGAATTCCATTATTGTTGGATCTGCGGTTTCCTCCCTGCTTGTAGTTCCCAGACTTCATGTAGCACCAGCCAGAAATGTATCAATCTATTCCCAAGGATCCTCCTCTGACATTCCTGAGGGGAGGAGTGATTGAAACCTGTCTGTGTGAACTTTAGATTAGCTGCGCTTTGTGATACTGTATAAGGGTGCCTCCTCCCTACCGTCAAGGAGAACCTTCACTTTTCTTATTTCTCATGACCTTCGATAGAGTCTCTACTGATAAACATTCTCACCATTTTGATTGTACTGTATTAACCTGCCTACTTACTATGTAACAATGATGTATGAATGAAGGCTGGACTAGAGGTCCCGTAGTTCCCCACTTTGTAATATTCTTCAGCTCTGTCAAAGAGTTTCAACTTGAAAGCAAGTTTCCTGATTTCTAAATAAAGCCTGCTTAAAGGACTTATTGCATCTGAGAGTTACTGGGCGAGTTGACACCCAGGCCCAAAGCTATGGTGGGGCCTCCCAGCCCCCCAACCTCCTGTCAAGGCCCCACAATTTTCTAGGCAGCCCAGCCCCCCTACCCACTCTCTGGGTTGCCCAGAGGACGCCCCACCGCCACTGATGATGCCAGAGCCAGCATCCTAATTCAGACGGATTGAAAAACCTGGAGCGCTTTGGGGGCCTTGTAACAGGCCCTAACCCCATTTAGTCCAAATAGACTGTGCCAGAGGCTGTGCCCGGTGTACCAGCGAGGAAGAACCCCTCCCTCACCCTGGCCCTCCGGCACAACCCGCTCTTGCCCAAGTAACTGCTGCAGAAGAGCGCCGGCTCCGCTCACCCATGGGTCCCTGCTGGCTGCAATCCCGGCTAAGCCCACTGAACAGAGCCTGACTTACTCCCGGGGGAGGACGAGGCTCGCATGGCGGCGGTGGCTGCTGCTTCCCAAGCCCGGTGGTGGAGAGGAGGAGGCAGAGGATGCCCCACCACCACTGATGATGCCAGAGAAAGCATCCTAATTCAGATGGATTGAAAAATCTGAAGCGCTTTGGGGGCCTTGTGACAGGCCCTAACCTCATTTAGCCCCAATTAGACTGTACCAGAGGCTGTGCCCGGTGTGCTGGTGAGGAAGAACCCCTCCCTGACCCTGGCCCTCTGGCACAACCCGCTCTTGCCCAAGTAACTGCTGCAGAAGAGCGCCGGCTCCGCTCACCCGTGGGTCCCTGCTGGCTGCAATCCCGACTAAACCCACTGAACAGAACCTGCCTTACTCCCGGGGAGGACGAGGCTCGCATGGCAGCGGTGGCTGCTGTTTCCCAAGCCCGGTGGTGGAGAGGAGGAGGAGGAGGAGGCCACCGTGCGGGCCATGGTGGGCAGGCAGCTGGCTGGGGGACAGCCGCCGAGGCTGCAGCAGGCCGGAGAGGACGAGGTGCACATGGCAGCAGTGGTGGTGGCTGCTGCTGCTGCTGCTTCCCAGGCCTGGCCTCCCGCTGCTGCTAGGGGAGGGGGCAAGGGGGCGGCCGGAGGAGAGGAAAGAGAAGGTGGCTACCGGCAGCGGCAGCAGGAGCAGAGGGGAGAGCACGGGCCTTGTGCCGGGCCTAGGTTCCCCTCCCCAATCAGGCTGGAGGGAGGGGGTGCACAGGAGAAATAATTAAAGTGCCCCTTGAGACATTTAAATGCCCTCCGACTTAGAAATTCTTGGCTATGGGCCTGTACCCCCCCCACCTCCGCAGGGGTTTTTCAGACCATCAGTTTGGGAGTTCCTGTTAAAAAAAACTAAATTGTCTTCTAAGGTGAAGAAGGTAAAGGTTCCCTTGCTCGAAAGCCAGTCGAATCCGACTCTAGGGTTGCGGTGCTCATCTCCGTTTCAAAGCCGAAGAGCAAGCGCTGTCTGAAGACGTTTCTGTGGTCATGTGGCTGGGATGACTAAAGACCGAGGCGCACGGAACGCTGTTCCCTTCCCACCAAATTGGTACCTATTTATCTACTTGCAATTTCTTGCTTTCGAACTGCTAGGTTGGCAGGAGCTAGAACTTGAGATGGGAGCTCACTGCATCATACGGCATACGGCCCCCGGGTCTCGAACTGCTGAACTTCCACAGCCTGCAGTTCAGCGTCTTAACCACTTGAGCCATCGCAGCTCCTAATTGTCTTGTAGTTTGATCCTAAAGGAAGTATGCAGTGGAAGGGGATTCCCCCCCCCACATGTCCACCTGCCATTCCCATAACTCCTTCATGTAGAAAAAGAAACAGAACCTAGAGTTACTTTCCAGTTCTCCACAATTTCAGCTTCATAATTGTGGAGGCTTGTGCTGCAGGAAGAACTGCATTATTGAACACTGGCTCCAGGACACGCTCACCCATTCTTTTTTCCCACCGGAGAAAAGTTTTCATTTTGAAATCTTTCCTGTTGCAAAATCCATTCCAGACAAGTAAAGACGGAACCGGCCTAGAGATTTTCCCATATCTGTGCGTGTGTGTGTGTGTGTGTGTGTGTGTGTGTGTGTGTGTGCTGTTAATATGGTCCTCGTAATATGGTCCTTGTATGAGAAAAAAAACTTTTCAGTTGTATGAACACAAAATACATAAAAGCAGATTCAACTCCATATGTTTTTGGGGTTTTTTAGCTGGAAGCAACGGGATGGATGATTAAAATCACGGTAATGCTGGCAACTAAATAAATGAAAAATAGCCTCTTTCCATTTTCCTGACTGCAGATGCAGTCTTCCGCAGTGGGAACATGCAGGCGGCACGTGGTACTTTCTTAAGCGGGCAGTATTGAATAGAAGTTCAGTTGGGCCCTGGGAAAATAAACAAGAAGCCAGTACTTTCCATCACGTTCTAGAGAAACCAGGTTTTTTTAAAAAGCCAGAGACCTTTCCGCATTGAATTTCTTTTAATCTCTCTCAGAATGGTCCCATAACCATTCTGCCAACCTGTCCAGCAAGCACAAGTAGCCCTATAGGAAATCTATTAGCAGGGCTGCCAACCCCCAGGTGGTGGATGGAGACCCCCTGGGTTCACAACTGATCCCACGCCAGCCAGCTGATCAGCCAAGGAAGGGGGTCAAGGTCTGGGCCGGGGATTTCCCGCCTCGGGGGGGGGGTTGGAAACCCTAGCCAGCAACCAACAAAACAGGTGAAAAATGAAACTAAAGAAAAGGCTTTTACCTTAACGGCGCATGTTAAAATAACTATAAAGGTAAAGGTAAAGGTTCCCTTGCTCGAAAGCCAGTCGAATCCGACTCTAGGGTTGC
This sequence comes from Gekko japonicus, assembly GCF_001447785.1. NCBI lineage: Eukaryota > Metazoa > Chordata > Lepidosauria > Squamata > Gekkonidae > Gekko > Gekko japonicus. Next base: position 34,224 of record NW_015160323.1, read on the forward strand.
GGTGCTCATCTCCGTTTCAAAGCCGAAGAGCCAGCGCTGTCCGAAGACGTTTCTGTGGTCATGTGGCCGACATGACTAAACACCAAGGCGCACGAAGCTGGAACTAGAGACGGGAGCTCACTCCGTCATGCGGCACACCCGGGTCTCGAACTGCTGAACTACTGACCTTCCACAGCCTGCAGTTCAGCGTCTTAACCACTTGAGCCACCGCAGCTCCTTAAAATAACTTAAAATAACTATACTATACAACAAATTCACAACTGCCCATGACGAAACAGAGCCTGTCTCCCATTATTAATGTGCATGTGTGAAATACTGAAAGGCCCACAGCGGTTAATATGTTGGGCTGGGACGGGGGAGACCTGAGTTAATATCCCCCCCAACCAGCCAAAAAAAAAAAAAAGGTGACCTTGAGCCAGTCACTTCATCTCAGCATAACCTATGTTGCAGGTTTGTTGTGAGGGTCAAATGGGTGGAGGGGACCATATATGCCAACCAGCAGAGCAAGGGTGGATACATAAATGTTATACTGACAGGGGTCATTTCCTGCAGGAGCGCACAGGAGCAGAGCTCCGGCAGTAAAGAGGCCAGGGGGCGGGCACATGCAACAAGCCCCACCCCCTGCTCCCAGCAGCCCTCAGTCAGAGCAAGAAGCAGCCAGTACAAGCTCTCCCCCCTCTGCAAGGACAGATCTGCACCCCCCCTCCCCAATAGCTAGCAATCCAAAACAGTCCAGTGGAGCCTGAGCAGTGGGTGTTGCCTTCTGACACACTTCTGGTGATGTCAGGGGGTGTGGCATATGCAATTAAGTTATGCTAATGAGTTATGCTAATGAGCTCCTGCACCTCTTTTTCTACGAAATGACCCCTGCATATTGATATGCAGGAAGTTGACTATGCAGTTGCGTTTCTAACTTCCTCCATTTCTGAAGAGACACGTAAAGCACACCTTGGTTCTCCATTTGCTATCCTCCCCCCCTTCAGAGAGATACACAGACTTTTGGAAACATCTTTTCCGAACAGGTGTGGCAAAGTGATAGGCGTTTCGTCTCTTCTTGCTGGCACATCAGTTCCCAGGTGTGTGACAGTGAAAGTGCCATCGACAAAGCCATTTGGACAAATAAAACAAACAGCAGGATTGCAGAGATCCCAGAATTACTGATTCAACAGACAGGGAAGGTTTCGGATCCACAGGAATGCAATTGTGTAATAAGCATCGCCGCTGAGGGCACAGTAAGGATCTGGAAGCTGCTGGGAGCTGAAAAGCGAAAAGAAACAGCCAAGCAGCTCTGGTCAAAGCGGCTGGAGACTGACATGACGGCTGATGTGCTGCTTTCTTCCCTGCTGTGGAGGGCCTGGGCGCAGCAGGAAAAGGAGTGGGCAAGCAGGCGGGCCTCCTCAGCTAGGTTTTCCGATGGCATCAAAAGTTCGACAACGGTGCAGTGGAGTCTCGTGGCAGGGTGGTATGGGCTAGCATCTGGGCCACAGGTGAGGAGAGCACTTTCTCCCATTCTTTAAAAAAATATATATATCTCACTTCTCTCCTTGATTGGGAACTCAAAGCAGCTTTTCACATTGTCCCTCCCTTCCCCGCCCACTTAACTGCCACCACCACCACCACAGCCCTGTGAGATTGGTTAGACTGAGAGTCTGTGACAGGCCCAGGGTCACCTGGTGAGCTTCCATAACCTAAGAACACAAGAGAAGCCATGTTGGATGGGGCCAATGGCCCATCCAGTCCAACACTCTGGGTGCGTTCAGACAGGGGCTTTACATCGGTTAGGGTGCTGGTTCCAATTGTTGTACTTACCGGCGTTCAGACGGGGCACATCTGCCTCCTCTCCCTAACCGGTGTAAAGCCCTTTACACCGTTGCACTCTGCTACCAGGTCCCCAAGTGGTGGTATACAGAGTGCAACGGTGGTAAACGGTGCACCCCGGCGTCTGATCGCTCTCCACCGGTGCCTAGGCATTTCCATCGGAAGCCTGAGGCTTCCGGCTTTCCCCCGCCATTTTATTTTAACTCTATGCGATATGCCCTCGGGCGAAGCTTCGCCCTGAGCGTCTGTTAAAATAAACACAAAAAAACTTACTTTACCTTCCTGGAGGAGTCCGGGACTTAAGGGAGGCCAGGTTGGGATTTAAACTTTAAAGGTAAGTCCTTACCTTTAAAGCTTAAATGTAATGGGGGGGGGGGGGTTTGAGCATGCGC
>NW_015160323.1:36783-62510 GCF_001447785.1 Gekko japonicus
GCCGCCTCGCTTCCGGCCCTCATTCAGCCAGGAGGAGGCAGGAGAAGAGGGAGGGGAAGTTTCTTCCTCTCCGCCTCTCCCCACCCCTGCCTGCCTGGGGCCAGGGAGGGCCTTGGCAGGGCTTCCTCGCACTCCCGCTGGCCTTGCAGGTCCACCGCCAGGCCCCTGATGTCAGGGGGTGTGGCATATGCTAATGAGTTATGCTAATGAGTTCCCCTAGCTCTTTTTCTACGAAATGACCCCTGGCCACTACACTTCACTCTTCTTGAAGCTGTCTATGCTTGTAGCCACCACCCCTTCCTGCACGCACCTGCGAATGTCAGCTGTGAATGACTCTTTGGGTGAAGAAGTAATTCTTTTTATCCATTCCAAGCCTACTGCTCCTTAATTTCATTGAGTGCCCAAGAAGTGCTTGTATTGTGGGAAAGGGAGAAAAGTACTTCTTCCGCTATCTTTTCTATCCTATGCAGGTTGGGAAACTCCTGGAGATTTGGGGGTGGAGGGCAGGGACCTCAGTGGGGCACAAGGCCACAGAGTCCACAAAGGGTCTTTTTTTCCGAGCAGAGTGTGCAGTCGGTGACAGCCCCTCTCCCTCCCTCCTGAGAGATTGAAAGAACCCTCCAGCTGATCGACAGCCCACGTGTTCCCTGCCGATCAGCTGAAGCCCTTTAAATCTCACAGGAGGGGAGGCAGAGGTGGATGGTCACTCTTGGGTCTGGGGCTTGGGGGCGGGGCTTGGGGGCATCCCTGCCTACCCCCGGAATGCAACGAGAGGACCCGGCAGCCCTCATCCAACCTGAAGTGTGTATGCCGAGAGATGATGCAGCATGTGATCTATGATTCCATGATGATACACTAAGTGAAATGAGACGAGGAGGATTTCCTAGGCATGATTCAGGCACTTCACAATCCATGTGCGATTCTGATCATGTAAAGAGCCACAGTGGCTTTTCTTCTTGGATCCAAAGAGGACTGGGCCAGAGAATCTCACCGCGTGCGTCACAGGAGGTGGGCCCATTGACAGGACAGTGTATGGCAGGGCCTTCACGGAAGTTCAGCATGATCGGGGACAGATTATGAACATCAGCAATTCAAGATACTTGCCTTTAATCAGAAGCTTGCAAGCATTCTGTTCAAGAAGGGTTCTCTGATCTGAACCGGGAAACCATTTCTCCCTCCGAGCCACTGACCCACCTGTGAACATGGCTTCTCCTATATCTGTTGCAGGGTCAACAGTACTTGCAGGGAGGGGAAGTGGAGGAGTTTCTCTGTCTGCCTCACCCTCTCCTCACTGCCCTGAATGCTGCTGTGATCCTCTCAGAGCCAGTTTGGTGTAGTGGGTTAAGTGCGCGGACTCTGATCCTGGAGAACCGGGTTTGATTCCCCACTTATCCACTTGCACCTGGCTGGATGACCTTGGGCAAGCCGTAGTTCTGATAAGAGCTGTCCTTGAAAAAGAGCAGTTTCTGTCAAGAGATCTCTCAGCCCCACCCACCTCACAGGGTGTCTGTTGTGGGGAGGGGGAGAGAAAGGAATTTGTAAGCCGCTCTGAAACACCTTTGGGTAGTGAAGGGCGGGGTATAAATCAAATCTCCTCCTCCTCCTCCTCCACCTCCTCCTCTTCCTGCTCCTCTTCTTCTTCTTCTTCTTCAGCCCTGAGACATGCGGCAGGAATTGTATTTGCTTAGAGTCCCTGGAATGCTCCCATAACAGCTTTCAAGGTTATGAACAGGGAAAGCAGTGAATGAACGAAGGAGGACAATCTGCTGCCCTCTGAGCTAAAAGACAATCTTAACTGTCTTAACTGCAATTTGGAAACAGACTGAAACCATATGTACAAATCTGGATGAGTGTAAAATGAAGCGTGCTTCCAATTTTAATCTAGGGGGGAAATACTGCCCTCTGGTCCCGGTACACAACATCAGGGAAATGCTGCTTTGTCTGCTGGGTTGCAGGGAACATGTGCCAACTCTCTGTTGGTATCACAATGCGATCTCTTAGTTCACTGTTCTAGATGTAGGCAAGTTAAAATATAGCCTCATTGAGCATGAAGAGTGCTGCATGCTGATGAGGCTACATTTCCTAAGGACAATCATTGGAAGTGACAAGGGCTTAATCTCAAACATGCTAAAGAGTTGGGGGAAATACGGAATAAATCCAAGCGGTAATTACCGTTTGTGCTTTCCTTTTTTGCAAAGAGACCTCTGGAAAAGTGAGAGTAATATTTATCTTTCTTTCCCCCCCAAATCCCCGAGTGTCTTTAATCTTCACACATCGTATCAGTTTCTGAATCTGGCTGCATGATGTTTCAGCTGAAGGGCTTCTTTGCCTTCAGAGCAAGGGCATTTTCATCCCAGCACTTTTTACAAATCCTGCCCAATATCACCAACGTGCAAGTTAAACCTTTTTTTTAAAAAAATGGGTGTTTAGTAGAAATGGAAATTGATATAAAAGCTAATCCAGGAGAGGTGAACCTCCACATTCAGAGGCACTAATCCTCTGAATCCCAGAGCCAGGAAGAAACACTGGGGGAAGACTTTGGCCTCTATGCCCTGTTGGGGGGAAGACTTTGGCCTCAATGCCCTGTTGTTGGCTGCCCCAAGGAACTGGTTGGCCACTGTGTGAGACAGGATGCTGAACTAGATGGACCACTGGTCTGATCCAGCAGGGCTCTTCTGATGTTGTTGGCTGCCCCAAGGAACTGGTTGGCCACTGTGTGAGACAGGATGCTGAACTAGATGGACCACTGGTCTGATCCAGCAGGGCTCTTCTGATGTTGTTGGCTGCCCCAAGGAACTGGTTGGCCACTGTGTGAGACAGGATGCTGAACTAGATGGACCACTGGTCTGATCCAGCAGGGCTCTTCTGATGTTGTTGGCTGCCCCAAGGAACTGGTTGGCCACTGTGTGAGACAGGATGCTGAACTAGATGGACCACTGGTCTGATCCAGCAGGGCTCTTCTGATGTTGTTGGCTGCCCCAAGGAACTGGTTGGCCACTGTGTGAGACAGGATGCTGAACTAGATGGACCACTGGTCTGATCCAGCGGGGCTCTTCTTAGGTTCTTATGCTCTTATGATTGCAGGAGGAAATAAAAACTTGGACTCAGTTTGAAAGAACATCAGAAATAGGACATGAAACCAACAAGATTTGGAGGCCAGAATTAATAGTTTATGTAATGCCTACACGTCCTACTTATGGGCACTGAGCCATTCAATGGCCAAGATTCTTAAACATTGGTAGGCCCAACGATTAGACTATGATAGGTCAAAGAAATGGGAGAAGTGAAAATTCTCTTCTGCGTAAAGCAAATGCCAGAGAATAGTCATTACCTTCAAGGCTGCGTCACAAGATGAACAGCAGCTTTCAAAAAGAAATATCAGGTACCCCAGTAATCAAGGAGACTGCCATGATTCATATGGCAGGAGCTCATAAATCCTGTCAGTTAAGAGATTTCCTTGAGTCATATCAATTAGCATTCTGAAATGAGAAGAACGAGAGGGGCGACAAAGGCCCGCAGTGTCACCCTTGAGCTAGCGGAAGCGGCTTAACAGGGGCCTTGTTGCACTTAGGTTCTGTCAGCATTTCCCTCCTAAATGAACTGATACTGGAAAGAAGCTGGAAGAGCCTTTCAATGGCACTTTCACACACTCCGAATAGTACACTTCCTATTCAATTACAACACGCTTTACAACTGAACTTTTTTTCAGTGTGGAATGGCAAAAACCCACTTGCAAACCATTCAAAGTGGATGGACAGTGCATTAGTCGGGATGTGTGAAAGTATCGGAGCACAGCGAGGAAAGATGGGGGAAGCGACAGTCGGATCCGGCGACAGACTTGGGGAGTCATCAGCTTCCCATTCTGCTCCCTGTCACTGCCTGCCCACCCACAACCCCCCACTCAGGAATGGGAGGAGACGACCCTTTCTACCTCCTCTCTCCCTCGGGTTTCTGTGAAAGCAGAGTCACAAGCAATGGATCCTGGCATCCCAAAGCTTTTGTGAGTGCTTTATTAGACCCCGCTGGTGGACCTCCTGATGGCACCTGGGTTTCGACCACTGGGTGCGTTCAGACGGGGTGTTTCAGCCAGCATAAACTGTACCGGTTGGAACCAGTGCAGTTTATGCCGGCTGAAACACGATCACACTTACCTCCTGTCTGAGGAGCCCATCGCTGTATGCCCGTTCACATGCAGCGGGCGTCGGCATTTTTTTAAAAAATAACTCAGTTTGCACATGCGCATAGGCAGCCATCCACAGAATGGTGATCTTCGCGCATGCGCAAAAAACCCCATCTTACATTTAAAGTTTAAAGGTAAGGACTTACCTTTAAAGTTTAAAGACCAAACTGGCCTCCCTGAAGTCCCAGACTCCTCCGAAATGTTAAACTAAGGACATTTCCTTTTTAAAACAAACAAACAAACAAACAAAACGCCAGGGCAAAGCTTCGCCCAAGCGCATATCGCCGACCTTTTTAAAAAAATGGCGAGCGAAAAGCGGAAGCCTCGGGCTTCCGAACGGAAGTGGCTCTGCAACGGTGGAAAGCGATCAGACGGGGATAAAGCGATTACAACCGTTGCCCTCAGGATACCACCACTTGGAGACCTAGTGGCAGAATACAACGGTGTAAAGCTCTTTGCAACGGTTAGGGACAGAAGTCAGATGTTCGCCGTGTGAACGCCGGTAAATACACCGATTCCAACCGGCACCTATACCGTTGCAAATGCCCCATCTGAACGCACCCAGATTGTTGGACTCGATGGGCCATTGGTCTGATCCAACATGGCTTCTCTTCTAGTATTATTATTAAATATAGGAAAGAGTTTGGGTACCTGTACAGGTCCCACAAACCTGTACAGGTCCCACAAACCGTAAGCGGCGGCATACACGCAATTCCAGCGCGGAGGAAAGCAGCACGATCAGATGGGAAAATCTGCCCAGCATCCCGTAGTCATAGGCGTGCCATTCCATAGCACCGCAGGAGCGTAGTAAAATAGGAAAGAGTTTGGGTACCTGTACAGGCCCCCAAACCAGGCTGAAATGACCTATTAGAGGAAAGGAATTTAACTTTTAAAAACTACATGGAGAGTGCAATCATACAAACCGTAAGTGGCGGCATACGCGCGATTCCAGCGCGGAGGAAAGCAGCCCAATCAGACGGGAAAATCTGCCCAGCATCCCGTAGTCATAGGCGTGCCATTCCATAGTGCCGCAGGAGCATAGTTAAAAAACACCACGAAAAGTCCACTAGCATCCCGAAACCGTGGGGCGCGTGCGGGCATACGATCGCGCAAACGCACTTCATTTCATCCCAGGGCAAACAGCCTCACTCCCCCTCCCCCGGATTATATCGCGTGTGTGACCGCATGTCAATCACTGGGGGCTGAGTTGGTATGCACAATACACCCCAAGAACTGGACCAGAGTAACTAAGCTGATCATGTGCAACTTTGTTTCAAATAAATAAAAAATAAACAAACAAATAAAATAAAAGATGACTCAGGACTTAAAAGATTTCAAGAACAGAGAAAAGAACAAGTAGCACTGTAAAGACTAACATAATTTTTGGCAGGGTTTGAGCTTCTGTGAGCAATAACTCATGAAAGCTCATAACCCCCCTGCCACAAATGTTGTTAGTGCTCCTGGACTCTTGCTCTTTTCTACCGCTACAAACAGACTAACATGGCTACCCATCTTGATCTATGTTCCAGAACAAAGGTTAGGTAATTTTGGCTTTTAAAATTGGCATGGGAAAAGCAGTTACTAATTCATCAAATGTTTCTATCGGCAAGATGCCTGCATACCTTCAGAAACGATTTGGAAGAAGCTGTGGCCGGGACTTCCCCCAACGCTGCCTTTGCAGGCTCTATGGATGGGAGGGGCGGGCACCAAGAAGGAACTGCGTGGCCTTCTGCCAACCGCATAGTCTGGAGTGGGGACAGGAGCCCTGTGCCATTTGGAGAAGGGCTGTCCCCCACGTGTAAGGCTTTGCCAGGCTGGGCAGGGCAGTGGGCAGTCCCGGGGGCTTTGCTGGCCCACTCCTCCCCTATTAAAATTGTCGCTGCTTTCACTCCCACCCTCCCTGCATTTCATGTCACTGTTTGCTGTTATGTTTTGTTGTCACAGCTTTGGGCGGTTTGTGCATTGGGATGGATCCTTTCGGCTGGGGAGGCGGTGCCTGGTTGCCTCCATCCCACATTCTGGGGGCTGCATTAAGGGGTCTTGGGGTGGAGCCAATTCAATGGCCTGCCCAAACCGGAGGCTGTTGGTGGGCTGTCACCACAGTGGTCAGCACCCACATGGCTCCTGGGGCTCGCCATTCCTGGGTTTCACTCCCAGCAGGTGGGCTGGGCTGTGAGGGTTATTAGAACGGATAAAAGGAAGTACTTCTTCACCCAAAGAGTGATTAACACATGGAATTCACTGCCACAGGAAGTAGTGGCAGCTACGAGCATGGACGGCTTTAAAAGGGAATTAGATAAGCATATGGAGCAGAGGTCCATCAGTGGCTATTAGCCACAAGGTATAGATAGGGTCTCTGGGGCAAGTGATGCTCTGTCTTCTTGGTGCTTGGGGGGGTCAACAGTGGGAGGGCTTCTAATGTCCTGGCCCCACTGGTGGACCTCCTGATGGCACCTGATATTTCTGGCCACTGTGTGACACAGAGTGTTGGACTGGATGGGCCTTTGGCCTGATCCAACATTGGCGTCTCTTATGTTCTTATGTTCTTATAAGTGGTAGCTGGACGCCCGACTCAGGATTAGGGATGGGCATGAACTGGCTCACGAACTAAAGCTCATGATGAATTTTGGTCAGTTCGTGCTTCATGAAGTCAAGACAGGTGGTCGTTTCCCCAAAAAGAACTTTCCTGGGGTCACCCTCTTTGGAGTCACCCTCTTTGATTCCCGTGTATCCAATCCGTGTATCCAACCTTGGAGGGCAGGTAGAGGATAGTCAGCTGGAGATCCTCTGCAAGTTTGGTGTCTCTAGCACACCAGGGGGGGACCATTCTACCATCTCACAAACTTCATGAACTGAACAGTTCAGGCGGCAGCTAAAAATTTGTGGTGGTCTGTGGTTCGTGAATGCGGCATGGCATGAACCAAACCACATTTCCCCCATTTGTGCTTATCCCTGTTCAGGATCTGACCCCATGCTGTGCCAGTGCACTTGTGGTGTATTCAATAAAGCTCTGGCATCTTTATTTCTCCAAAATGCCTGGTGGTTTATTGTATCATTCTTCGCCTGCCCTCCCCTCTGTGCCTCAGCCTTCTACAGAAAGTTTTGATTTGTTCTCTCCTCAACCAGGAGAGGAATACTATGCTCAGACCATCATCTGTAGATTGGAGACTCGGTGGCTGAGTTCAGACTGGCAGTTTGCCCCGATATATGCGTGTTTCAGAAACGTTCCACAACCGGATTAAAGGGGCCGTTCACACAGGCACATCTGTCAGGCGTTCCCCACCTGTACTCAACCCGTCTTGTAACGCTTCGCTCCCGAGTTTAAAAAATACCTGGTGAAAGTGGTATCAAACCCTGGAAAGCATGATTATCCCATGTCCATGAAGTGTGAACCAATGAAGTGTGAACGCCAAAAGCCACATTTTTCTTATGCGCTCATGCACATAAGCGCATATCTCCAGATTACAAAAAAAAAGAAAGCGGCGCCTTATAGCCGTGCCTCCGGGCCAACAGTGTGAATGCTCCCTTGCACCTCCTCCCGGTATGCTCCCACATCAGTTGCTGCAGTGTGAATGGGAAAACCCAGAACAGTTTGTTCCGGCTCTTTTTTTGCCACGACTCCCTCCCGCTTCAAACGGCCAGTCGGAACTCAGCCGGTTTTCTGAGAACCTGGAGCAGCACACTCCACCAAACGATAGACGAAGTTCTTACTTAGGGTCTTATGCTGCACTCAAATAGAATTCTAGACCTCTACTTTACAGGGGAACTAAGCATACTGAGAAGATCTGGCAGACGTCTAGCCTTCCAGTGGTGGGAAACTGAGGCCTGAACACAGCATAAGGAACCTTCCTCTGATGTGATTCCTCTTCCAGCGAAGAGAGAACCGCTGAAGGAAGGCTTCAGAATTTGCTCAGTAGCTTGGTAGGGTCCAGGGCATTATTTTTGAACACAGTGGGCGATTTCTCACTAGAGCTGCCTCGCAGCACAGCGCCGTTTGCCCCAACACAAACATGTCAATTTCACACCCGAGGCTGCGGGGCTGCATTTGACTCTGAGCTTCGCCCGATTTCCTCCGCAGTTTCATGATCCTCAAAAACCAGGATCAACAAACTGCGGAGGAAATGGGGCGAAGCCCCGAGTCAAAATGCATCCCCGGAGCTTCGGGTGTGAAATTGACATGTTTGTGTCGGGGCCAACGACGGCTGTGCTGCGAGGCAGCTCTAGTGAGAAATCGCCCAGTGTCTAAAGGGAAATATAGCAAACAGCCTCAATAAAGCCAGGTATTTTATTTCAAAACCATTGTTGGCATTACATATTTACTTTCCCCTTCCTTCGCTACAAAAAAAATCATGCATGTCATCTGTCACAGAAAGGTGGTGGTGGTGGTGGTGGTGGGCCTTCAGAATGCATACTGTTATTTTCAATACACCTCAGAATATGTTAATTAAAATAATCTCCTTTTGCTGTAGACAGTATAACCTGTTTACCTTCCCTCTTTTGAAAAAAAAATTCCTCCAGAAAATTAAATGAATAGCAGCATCTGCTGGATGAGAAATAATTATTTGTAAAAAATTTTTCCCATAAGGGACAAAAGCTTACTCAATACAGAAAGAAGAATGCTACATATTTGTGTTATGAACCTGTAATTACTTTCTGTAGCAAAAAAAACCCCACAAAAGACATTTAATTTTCTTTCCTCCCCCTGAATTACATCTCTATTAAGTTACAGTTTGGTCTCACCGCTTCATTAATTTTGGTAATTCTTTCAGTTATTGCATCCCAGGAATATATATATTTTTTAATTTGGAATTCTTTATAGAATTTGTTATTGAAACAAAAGTGGAGAATGTTAATACATCGGATACAGGCCTATAATGAACATGACTCAAGTAAGCATGCTAACGCTTTTGAACTATGCTGCCAATGCTGAATGCATTGCTGAATGCTGAATGCATTGCCACAGAATTTAGAAAGGATTAATCAATAATCCTGCTCTATTTAATGACATGAACTCGAATAGTATATAAGTAGACTTGATTGTCCTATAGGGTTGCCCGGTCTTACTTTGATCCCGGCGGGGGGCTCCAACACGTGTGCCATAATGACGTCACCCGGGAGTGACATTATCACACTGGGCACATTGTTTAGGGGATACTCTAGCATTTGGGTAAAAACTCTATGGTGACCATAGAGTTTTTACCTGAATACTAGAGCGTCCCCTGCACAATGTACCCAGCACAATGATATCACCTCGGGTGATGTCATCACACCGGGCACTTTGGGCATGCGGGACTCTTCAGGGGTGGGGCTCCCCCAACTGGCCAGCTGGCTGCTGGTGGATTGGGAACCCAAAATCGAGGGACCCCCTGCCCCATGGTTGGTTTTTTTTTTGTTTTTTTTTTTGGTAATCTTCCATTACTTGGATGACACATATTGACACATATTGGAGAACACTTTTATATGTTGTTTGGTTGTAGGGGAGTCTTGTCTCCTGTTGAAGCTCACCACCACCACTGGCCATTCCTGTCACTGCTGATCTGAGCAGTGGAAGAAAATGGAGGGTGGAAAGCCTAGTGTCCTATGAATGTGTATGAATGAAGCAGCCATATGTGGGGCCCAGTTGCACAGTCCTTCCTCTCACAGGAGTCTGTCAGAGAAGTGGGAAAGACTTTTATCATTGTATTGCAGTTCTAGATGTAACCTGTTGAATATAAACGTGTGTCAGGAAGTGGATTTTGAGGAGAAACATTTTCTGTTTTCTTTTATAATACATATAATAGTAATCCCTTTTTTGCATTTTTGTTATATTACTTATTTGCCAAAAGCAATAGCGAGTATGCAGAAATGGCAAAAAAAATGGAGTACTGAGTACGGAGCGATGGTGAAATTAATAATTCAGTTGAAAAACAGATTAGTCACATAATGTGAAATGTAAATGTTGAATATAAAGGTATCCCAATGGAAGTAAGTTCTATTGTGTTTCATAAAGAATGTCTCAAAAACCTTTCAATGTTATGAACGGGGTGTTGGGGAGAAATAGTTTCTATTTCATATATTTTGTTATGTATAATCACCTTTTGATATATATAATTATGATATGTCATCATTGTTTTTCTTTTATGTATTTTCTTTTTATTATCTCTTTGTTCTCAACCCCCTCCCAAAAAAACAACAGAGGAAAGACCTATTTAGTTTTATCCATTCATGCCTCCAAAGAGCGCAGACTGGCACAGATGGTTCCGTCCCCAATTTTGTCCTTACAGCACATGTTACCAATAGGGCTGCCAACCTCCAGGTGGTACCGGGAGCCAGTTTGGTGCAGTGGTTAAGTGCGCAGGATCCAATCTGGGAGAACCGGGTTTGATTCCCCACTCCTCCACTTGCACCTGGCTGGATGACCTTGGGCAAGCCGTAGTTCTGACAAGAGCTGTCCTTGAAAAAGAGCAGTTTCTGTCAGAGCTCTCTCAGCCCCACCTACCTCACAGGGTGTCTGCTGTGGGGAGGGGGAGGGAAAGGAGATTGTAAGCCGCTCTGAGACTCATTTGGGTAGTGAAGGGCGGGGTATAAACCCAATCTCTTCTCTTCTTCTTCTTCTTCTACATGGAAATCTCCCGTTATTACAACTGAAATCCAGGTGACCAAGATCAGTCCCCCTGGAGAAAATGGCTGCTGTGGAGGGTGGGCTCTATGGCGTCCCCGCCCCAAACCCCGCCCTGCCCAGGCTCCACCCCACAAATATCCAGGTATTTCCCAACCAGTGTTCCCTTGAAGCTTAGTTAGTGTGAGCTAGCTCACAGGCTTTTTTTTAGCCTCCAGCTCCCACAGTTTTGTCTCAGCTCAGGAAGGAGGGCTGCAGAGCCAACTAATTTATGTAGCAGCCAAATCGTTCACTCACAATTTCAATGCCAGTAGCTCACCAAATAGAATTTTTGCTCACAGGATGCCACAGCGTAGAGGGAGCATGGTTCCCAACCCAGGGCTGGCAAACCCTAGTTACCAACCTTTCTCTCTCTGTGTGTGTGTGATTTCCCAGGAGCAGCGCTTGTGGGAAATGACTCACTGGGTGCGTTCAGACGGGGCGTTTCTGCCGGCATAAACTGCACCGGTTGGAACCGGTGCAGTTTATGCTGGCAGAAACGCGATCACACTTACCTCCATCTTCCGGATCCCTCCGTTGGACGCCCGCTCACACGCTGCGGGCGTCGACGTTTGTTTGTTTTTTTAAAATGCACAGTTTGAGCATGCGCATAGGCAGCCATTCTGAGAATGGTGATCTTTGTGCATGCTCAACCCCCCCCATTACATTTAAACTTTAAAGGTAAGCATTTACCTTTAAAGTTTAAAGCCCAACCTGGCCTCCCTGTAGTCCCGGACTCCTCCGGGAAGTTAAACTAAGGGCTTTTTTAAACAAACGCTCAGTGCGAAGCTTCGCCTGAGCGCATATCACTTCCTTTAAAAAAAAAAAATGGCGGGGGAAAGCTGGAAGCCTCAGGCTTTTGACGGAAGTGTCTCTGCAACGTTGGAGAGCGATCAGACATCGGGATAAACCAGAAGCCACCTTTGCACTCAGTATACCACCACTTGGGACCTGGTGGCAGAGTGCAACGGTGTAGAGGGCTTTACACCAGTTAGGGAGAGGAGGCAGATGTGCCCCGTCTGAACACCGGTGAGTACAAAGGTTGGAACCAGCACCCTAACAGGTATAAAGCCCCCGTCTGAATGCACCCAGTGTGTGTGGAGTTCTCCCAGAATTACAACTGATTGTCAGACGACCAAAAGGAGGAAGCAGCAGTGCGGGAGGGCAAACTTTATGGCATCACACCCCTACTGACCTCCCTTTCCCTCCTCAAACTTTGCTGTGTCCAGGCACCACCCGCAAAGCTCCAGGCAGTCCCATGCTGGAGTTGGCAACTCCAAATCGCTGGGAGGTTGGCCTGGCTGAGAGTGAGAATGACTGAGTCCAGGACACCCAGTCACCTTAATGGCCAAAGAGGCACCTTCATTCTAAGCTCTAACAAGTACACCATACGGGCTCTTGAGTCCCATATGATTGGGTCGACTTGTGGTTGCTTCATGCGCATATGTTCCCACAAAGTGTGCGATTGCACCACTGCAAGTTAGATCCCATTATGCTGTGAGTGCCGGCAACGACGGGCCGTAATCAGGACAGTGTCGTTTAAGAGATTGTTTATGGGAATTAGTGAGTATGGAACCATCTTGCCTAGAGACTTGGAGTACACGTGATGATGCTGAGGTCAAGTCTGACATTCTGTGATAACTGTGATTTCAAAATAAACCTGCAATACTGGCTCAAAGGAGACTGAAAGGCATAGACATCAAACACAATGACTGGGGTTGCCAGCTCCGGGTTGGGAAATACCTGTAGATTTGGGGTCTGGAAAAAGAAGAAGAAGAAGAGATTGGATTTATACCCCACCCTTCACTACCCACAGGCGTCTCAGAGCAGCTTACAAACTCCTTTCCCTCCCCCTCCCCACCACAGACACCCTGTGAGGTAGGCGGGGGCTGAGAGAGCTCTTGACAGAAACTGCCCTTTTTCGAGAACAGCTGTGCCAGAGTTATGGCTTGCCCAAGGCCATCCAGCCAGGTGCAAGTGGAGGAGTGGGGAATCAAACCCGGTTCTCCCAGATTAGAGTCCGCGCACTTAACCACTACACCAAACTGGCTAAGAAAGGCGGGGTTTGGGGAGGGGAGGGACTTCAATGGGCTATAATGCCTTAGAGTCCACCCTCCAAAGTAGCCACTTTCTCTAGGTGAACTGATCTCTAGTCGCCTGGAGATCAGTTGTAATAGTAAGAAATCTCCACCTACCACCTGGAGGTTGGCACTCCTATGATGAGCAATAAGAAAAGTTGCCGCGGGAGAGGCACGGATGGTGGGCGGGTTATCCAGGCGCGATCACACCCCAACATCTGGGAAGTGGAGTGCACCTGTGGCTTACCGCTGACAATGCGAGTTAAAAAACTAGTACCTCCAAGGTACTAGTAAGGACATTAGAAGCCCTCCCACTGTTGACCCCCCCAAGCACCAAGAAGACTGAGCATCACTTGCTTCAAACTGAGAGTCCCTATCTTGTGCTTCATAGCCACTGATGGACTTCTGCTCCATATGCTTATCCAATTCATAAGAACACAAGAGAAGCCAGTGTTGGATCAGGTCCACCAGTGGGGTTGGCACTCCTATGATGAGCAATAAGAATTTATTGAGACATGGAAGAAAAAGTTAGGCCTTAAAGGGGGGGGGGGACGAATCATAATTGCACAGTTGTTTGATGCAGCCATTTTTCAAAGCAGTTTTCTATACTTCACCCATATGAATTATGTATTAATGCTTCCTGGTTTCATCACAAGGAATGTATGAATATTCACAAATTATTCTCGTGTGTAACCATGAATATGCATGGCCGGGCCACAAATGGCAAAGAGGAGATCCTGATCATGAATATTTACGATCTACAGAAAGTTAAACCCGTGACACCTAATGATGTGGTGCCTACCCAGAGATTTCTCTCTGGGCAGCAGGTGAAGGGCTGTAATATGCTAACGGGATAGCCACCATTTGCTATGGAGTTTAAGGGGGAAGTGGCCTGCTCCTTTCTAGTCACACACCTTTCCCCAGCAGAGAAAAAGGGATTGTTGATTTCATTTTCCAGCCGAAACCAAAGAGCAATCTGAAAGAGATATTTCCCCCTTCCTGTTTCCCAAAAACCAGACTGAATAATAGGGAAAGTGTATCGAGTTCCTAATGGACCACCACTAGTATTGCCAACGCCAAATTGGGGCGTTCCTGGAGATCTGGGTGTGGAGGCTGAGGAGGGCAAGGTCTGGAGAGGAGAGGGACTTCGGTGGAGTTTAATCCCTGTAGAGTCCAGCCCTCCAAAGCAGCCATTTTCTCCAGGGGAACTGATTTCTGGAGTCTGGACTCTGGACTCCTAGTCTCCATCCAACCTTAGCTGGATAGAAAAATGCCTCTTCTTCCTTTCCTATCATAGTATGGAATTCCTTAACAATACAGGTGGATCCATTACCTCTCTAAACAACAAGTCTTGTGTGCGGACTTTATTCCTAAAGCAGCCCACCTCTTCCACTGAGCAAACCAGCTTGGTGCCAACAACAGCTAGTTACGTGGACCCAAAGGAGTTTAGGACTCATGTTGCTCAAACATCAGATCCCATGAAAACGTGTGTGTGTGTAATGATTCCTTGTTTTTGTGTGTATGTGTCTCTTTAAAAGTTTGGTTGCATGGCTGTGGTAGATAGACTAGAGTGGTTGAGAGAGGCAAGTGTGGTATGACTGGTGGTTGACAGAGAGGGGGAGGGGGTTTGGAAGTTAATCTGGGTGGATGAGTATGTGAGTCAGTCAGGAGTTTCAGTTACAAGTTGACAGTTGAGGCAGACTGTGCGACTGTGTGGAAGCAGTTAGAAGCTGACAGCTGAGGTTGTTCAGTGAGAAAGAGATAGAGAGCTGAAAGCTGAGTGTATAGGAAAAAGTAAAGTAAAGTTTAAGTGAAGAAAAGTTAAAGGAAAGTCTGAGTGTCATAACAAACGAGAGTGAAACAGTGAACATATATGGCATTGAGATAAACAAGTGTTACAAAGTTACATGAAAAGATCCCTGTCAGTGTGTGATACCAAAGCAAGTGTTCATCATTTACACATTACTAGTTACATTGTACCACCCTCTTATTTAGTATTTATTTCAATAAATCTTCTTTTATCCAAGTTTATACCAGCTCTGAATGAAATACTTCCCAGGACCACATAGTTCCTCGTAAGCCTTGAATTCAGTCTACCAAACCAGTAAGAGCAACAGTAAAAGCATAAAGGTTTGGAGATCCTTAAAATTTCCTGGTGGCAGCAGATCATACCCAGTTAAACAAAATAAAGAGAACTTTTAAAGGGAAACTAGTCCTCCCCAATAAGGAGGACGTCACAGGGGGAATCTCTTTCAAAGTTAAAGGTATATTCAACAGTTGTTTATGGTGTAGCATGAGGACCAGCTGTCCTCATAACTCATTAGCATATGCTACACCGGAAGTGTGTCAGAAGGGGAAGGAAAAAAGGGGGGAGGCAGGACTTCAGAGAGAAGAGGTTTAAAGATTAAACCCCTTCTCTCTTCGCTTCCCCCTCCCAGCCCACCTTGGCAGGCCAGCTGGGGAAGGGGAGGGGAGGCTTTTGAAGATGCCTCCCCCCTTTTTGGCCTGCCATGGTGGGGGGGGAAAGAGAGGAGAGAAGGGGTTTAAAGTTCTCTCTGGAGTCACACCGCAGTGGCAGCATGATCGTTCCATTGTATTCTATGGGGCCATAGGATACATTAGGAGATTGTGCCGCTGCTGTGTTGCGACTCTAGAGAAAAGGAGTTTAAACTTTAAACCCCTTCTCTTTTTGCTTCCTCTGCAAGCCCTCTGGGAACTGGGGGCAGTGCTTGCCGCCACTGCCATTCGTGACTGCTCCTGGTCTGCCAGAGCACCACTCCGGCTCGCTTCAGCCGCAAATGACCCCTTTTCTTAACCTTCCAACCCCAAAAGAGGATATTTTCATCAGTTTTTTACAAAGAGCCCAAAAGAAGATGGAAACCAAAAAAAAAAGAGAGAGAGAGAGAGGGCAAATCCTCTAAAAACAGGACATCTGGTAACCCTTATAAAAACAAAACATTCAAAGGCATTAATTAAAATCCAGTCTTTAAAAACGTATGAAAAAAATCGATCATATAAACAGACCACTGATAGCTTTTCGATGTTTTCCTTCATGGAAGTTGATATAGTTAGTCTATAGGTTTAGGTTCTTGAGGGTTTTTTTTTAAAAAAATTAGAACAGTGTTCCGTGTGCTTTGTTGTTTAGTCATGCCGGCCACATGACCACGGAAACGTCTTCGGAAAGCGCTGGCTCTTCGGCTTTGAAACGGCGATGAGCACCGCAACCCTAGAGTCGGACTCGACTGGCTTTCGAGCAAGGGAACCTTTACCTTTACCTATAAAGGGACAGTGATGGTACGAGTTATTCGGTATGCAGAAGGGGAGAGGTGGTTCCATGCAAAGTACATGTTCACATGTTCATGTTCTTGATGTGTCCCTGCACAGAAACACAATGGCCTCTGACACAATGCACAAAAGTGTTGCGAGACATTTTTTGTCATTCGTTGCGTGGCGTTGAAATAGACTCAAAAACATTGACAAATTGTGTTGTCATTTTGGTTCTCATTTGTTTGTATTTATCGCTAAAGATTTTAACTTGGTTTTTTTTAAAAGCTTTTTGTCAGAATCGGACCTAGCACTTGGGTCTATGAATCAGTGTAATTGTAACCATGGCTCTCTGATGTACATAGCTTTGCTTTAGTGAGTTGTATCTTAGGGGAAGTCACGGAAGTAGTGACAGACTTCATCTTCCTTTGAGCCCAGATCACCGCAGACTGTGACAGCAGCCATGAAATTAAAAGACGGCTGCTCCTTGGGAAGAAAGCGATGGTGAACCTAAACAGCATGATAAAAAGTAGAGATATCACCCTGCCAAGAAAAGTCCACAGGGTCAAAGCAATGGTATTCCCAGTAGTCATGTATGGCTGCGAGAGTTGGACTATAAGGAAGGCCGAGTGCCAAAGAATAGATTCTTTTGAACTATGGTGCTGGAGAAGACTCTTGAGAGTCCCTTGGACTGCAAGAAAGTCAAATCAGTCAATCCTAAAAAGAAATCAACCCTGACTGTTCCCTGGAAGGCCAGATAATGAAGCTGAAGCTCAACTACTTTGGCCACCAAATGAGAAGGGAGCACTCCCTGGAGAAGACCCTGATGCTGGGAAAGACTGAAGGTCAAAGAAGACGGGGACGGCAAAGGATGAGATGGTTAGACAGTGTCATAGGTGCAACGGACATGAAATTGAGCAAACTTCAGAGGACGGCGGAAGACCAGAAGGCCTGGCGTGATCTGGTCCATGGGGTCGTGAAGAGTCGGACTCGACTGTGCGACTGAACAACAACAACAATCTTAGTTACAAATGCTGCTTCCTCCCTTTGTGTTCTCATGCTTCCCGTTCCCTGCCTCCATGTAGCACCTGCTGGCAATGTCTCACTCTATCTCCAAGGGTCCTCCTCTGACATTCCTGAGAGTAGGAGGTAGTGAGACATGTCTTAAGGAATGCAGATAGTGCCTGGGAACACTGAACAAGACGCCCTCCTCCATAGGCTGATGGGAAACTTTAGCTTTTCAATCTTCTCACGGCCTTCGAGAAAGTCTGTACTGATAAACATTCTCACCCTCTTAATTGTATTGTATTACTCTACCCTATTACTATGCAACGCTGATGTATGTATGAAGGCTGGACCAAAGGTCCTGTAGTTCCTAACTCTGTAATACCTTTCAGTTCTGGCAAAGCGTTTCAACTTGACTGCAACTTTTCTGACTTCCTAAAATAAAGCCTGCTTAAAAGGACTTATTTCATCTGAGAGTTACTGTGTGAGCTGACACTTTTATTGTATTTTTTTAAATATTGAAATGTCTGTCGAAAGGCAAAATGTGACCAGTAACTGTGGGTTATATTCAATCGTTCCCCTCTGCTAAGTGAAGACTTTTCTGTTGGAAGGAGGACATGGGGGCGCCAACTCTGGATTGTGGAATTTATGGAGATTTGGGGGCATAGACAGGGGAGAGTGGAGTTTGGGGGGGGGAGCTTGGCAGAAGTGTGGTGCCACAGAATCCATCCCCCCCAAAGTTGCCGTTTTCTCCAGGGGAAGTGACCTGTATATCTGGAGTTCAGTTGAAATTCTGGGACATCTCCAGGCCCTGCCTGTAGGCTGGCAAACTACTCCATTATCAATTGGAAGGTTCCTCACTTAGCAGAAGAGGACTGTAAAATCCTTAATGTCTTAATGAATTTGACACAGACTGTACCTGAAATCAGGGGTCATTTCCTGCAGGAGCGCACAGGAGCGCAACAAGCCCCACCCCCTGCTCCCAGCAGCCCTCAGTCAGAGCAAGAAGCAGCCAGGTAAGCTGCAGAACTCCCCCCAGCCCCCCGGTCCAAAATAGTCCAGTGGCACCTTTAAGACCAAGTTTTATTCAGGTACAAGCTCTCCCTCCTCTGAAAGGACAGATCTGCACATCCCCACCCCTAATAGCTAGCAATCCAAAACAGTCCAGTGGAGCCTGAGCGGTGGGTGTTGCCTTCTGACACACTTCCGGTGATGTCAGGGGGTGTGGCATATGCAAATAAGTTATGCTAATGAGCTCCTGCACCTCTTTTTCTACGAAATGACCCCTGCCTGAAATAATCTGTATACCGAAAATATCTTTCCCTTTGAACAGGGCTGATTGTGTGCATGCAAACCTATGTGAGACAAGTCTCTTGTTCGTATACTCGCTGCAGTTTACTAATTGGTATATTCTTGGCAGTTTGCTAATGAGGAATAAATTAAAATTCACACCGAGGCCTGCTCTCTGAGTCCACATAAACAAAGGGGCTTCGGGTAGGTCAGCGTCCTAAATCTGTTCACCTTCCTTTTAAAACATTTCTACCCCAAACGATCTTGAACGTTGATCCACCTTTTCCCTGCATTTAAATTTAAGCACCACAGACATAGGAAATCCAGTCCAAGTCTGTATCACTTCTAATACATTATGCAGCAGTCTGCAGTTAAGTAACACCATGCCCTCCCCGTCCATTTGATCTATCTTCCATTCCAGGTTGGAATCCTTATCCTCTGAGATAAATTTAGTCTGGAGTTTCTAGGGAGATGAAATAAATAAAAATGCCCTTTGTTGCTAGACATTTTCTACTAAAAAAGGTGCTCGGTACATTTTCATGTCTCAGCAGGGACCACTATAAATAGTATAAATACCCATCTGTTTGCCCATGTGTTAGCGAAAGGGCAACTTTTATCACTTGCACAAGAAGAAGGGTCACTGCTTTAGGACAAAATTAAAGGTCTTTACTTCCCCCAAATCTGCTTAACTTCTTGAATGTAATGCCTATTCATGATACTGTGAATGTGTAAATATTCATTTTCTCCCCAGCTCTTTCCTTTTTTTAAAAAAAATTCACCCAATGGGCATTGCTGGCACGGCCTCCAACTGTCAGGCATTAGTTGTGCTTCGGGGAACAGAATCTGGTATTTTGTTGAAGGAA
This sequence comes from Gekko japonicus, assembly GCF_001447785.1. NCBI lineage: Eukaryota > Metazoa > Chordata > Lepidosauria > Squamata > Gekkonidae > Gekko > Gekko japonicus. The sequence continues at coordinate 56,101 of NW_015160323.1, forward strand.
CAGGGTCACCAGCTGGGAAATACCTGGAGATTTTGGGGGTGGAGCCAGGGGTGGGCGGGGTTTGGGGAGGGGAGGGGAGGGGCCTCGGCAGGGCACAAGGCCACAGAGGCCACCCTGGAAAGCAGCCATTTTCTCCAGAGGAACTGGTCATGTGGAGATGAACCGTAATTGTGGGAGATCTCCAAGTCCTGCCCAGAGGTGAGTAACCCTATAAACGAACCTGGGGCATGATCCAGTCATAGATAACCTTCTATAATTTCTTTCAGTTGGGAAACAGGTAAGCACTGACTTAACAGTTCAGGACCAGTGGCCTTTGACTCTGCCGATGATTGCATTGCAGATCTCCCTGTGGATTGCACAGATCCACAGCCCGGTCTGCCAAGGTCAACCCCTGACCTGACAAACATTCACCAGACTCTGGTTCTGGACCTATCCCTGGTTCCTGACACTGATATGACATTTCAAAGTCCACAACCATTTGTATGTCCATGAAGCTACGCGGCCCACCCTGACAGACTGATTTCAGTGACAATCTGATTTGTGAAACAACAGCAACAACAAAAACCCTCATACCCTTCTTGCTGCACTAATCGCTTGTCAGGTCATGTGCCCCACTGGCGATCTGTTCACAGGTCAAAATCAGCACATTTCTGAGTGTGGGTGTGTTGTTGTTTTTTAACCTGTAGAGTTGGCTGGGTATTTGCTGGCGGCGCATGCCTGCGGTGTGCTGGATTGCTTGGATTATGTATGCCGCAGGCTCATCGCAGCCAGACGCATGCCATTCCAAATCAGCGGCAGTTTGAGGATATGTGCTGCCTCCGTGCCTGCACAGACCGTGGCATTCATTGCATTGGTGCATGCTCAGAAGCTGACCACGCTCCTGTTCCCAAGCAGCAGTGCGAGAATGCACACTCTGGTCCAACCTAGAATACTCAGTGAACATGAACACTCTGGAGGATTCAGGCAGGCAAAATGGGCAATGCTGGAATACGAGAGAGAGAGAGAGGGAGGGAGAGGGAGAGAGAGGGGGAGAGAGAGAGAGGGAGGGAGAGAGGGAAAAAAAAACACTCCCGCCGGCTGGGACCGTTGGGGGCGGGGTGTGTGGCCTTATGACACACTTCCGGTGATGTCAGGGAATGTGGCATATGCTAATGAGTTATGCTAATGAGTTCCCCTAGCTCTTTTTCTATGAAACGACCCCTGGTTGGGAATGATGATATTTAGATTCCAATGAGAAAATGCTGCAAATAATTGAGGAGGAAGCGCCATCTTACACACACCCTGACAGCTAATCTTACCTGAGTCTCTGTCTCTGCTCAGACTCCTCTGATAGTTCTTGCCCTATTACTCTGAACAGCCCTAACGTTTGCATTATCAATTGTCAAAGGGCACGGAGAGAGGGAGAGAGGGAGAGAAGGAGAGAGGGAGAGGGAGAGAAAGAGAGAGAGAAAGAGAGAGAGAGAGAGAGAGAGAGAGAGGGAATAAGCAGCTTCCCCTTCCTCCAACAGGACTGGATGGGCTGTGGCTCAGTGGTACAGCATCTGCTTGTCATGCGGAAGATCCCAGGTTCAAGCCCGGCATCTCCACCTGAAAGCACCAGGTAGCAGGTGACGTGAAAGATCTCTGCTTGAGACCCTGGAGAGCCACCGCCAGTCTTAGTAGGCCGCTGACTTCAATGAACCAAGGGTCAGGTTCAGTATAAGTCAGCTTCAAGTGTTCATGTGAAACAGCCAACAAAAGTCAGCTCTAAATTACTGTATTTGAATGTTGTGGTTTCTAATGCCAGACTTATGCCCGTTACTTGTCAAAGGGACTGGCCTGTTTGTCCAGTGTAGAGGGTGGAAGGGCATTGCTGACATGTGATGGCATAAATCGCATTAGAGGATGAGGAGGAGTGGGAACCTCAGATGGTCTGGCTGATGTCGCTGAGCCCAGAGATGGTGTTGCTAGGATCTATATGAGAACAAAGTTGGCATCTTGGTTTGTTGCAAGCCTTAGTACCAGAGTCCACGTTACTGATACGTAGCTTATCGCTGAGGCAGAGAAGTTGTTTTTAGGGTTGCCGGGTCTGGGTTGGAAAATACCTTGAGACGTTGGGGGTGGATACAGGAGAGGGCGGGGTTTGAGGAGGGGAGGGGCCTCAGCAGGGTACAGTGCCATAAAGTCCACCCTTCAAAGCAGCCGTTTTCTCCAGGGGAGGCGATCTCGATCAGCTGGGAGTCGGTTGTAAAAGCAGGAGACCTCCAGGCCCCACCTGGAGGCTGGAAACCCTAGTTGTTTTAGGTTAGTAGGCTCTCTGTAAGCAAGAAAGGGTCCCGTCCCCCCCTGGGCCTGTGTGAAGGAAGGGTCACTATCCACCGTGGGTTGTAGGCCATTATAATAAGTTGGACTGGCTTGAGTTGTGGGCTGTAGGTGGCTACCAGGGGAGTTTTGTTGTCCTTTTCTTTGGGCTTGACCTGTAGCAAGCTGTCCCTGGGTATCATTCTGGCCTTTCCAATCCGATCATATCAGGAGGATATCGTCGCTGCAAAAATGCCTGCTGTAGTTCCTTCAAGTGAGTATCTCTGTCCGAGGGGTTGGAGCAGATGCGGCAATTAGGCAGGGCAGGTTAAAAGCGCCCTCCAGCTAATGGTTGCATCCACCAACTCTGAGATGATGATCGGCGAGCAACTTTAATTGAAACCCACCAGGTCTGGGACTTTCTCAGTTGGCTTGTGAAAAACATTTAGTAAACTTGGCGGAACATTTCTTCCTTTTCTGTCCTTCCATCACCCATGGTGAATTTTACAGTCCCATTCAGCAGAACTCTCTATGTGCCCTTTGGGTATTCTCTGAACAAATGCATTTTGAACTTTGCAAGAATGAGACCAGGATTGGATAATAAAGTGCAGCCAAGGGTGACACCCTGTTTCCCGGGGCCCTTGGCGCTCCCTTGTTAACACTTTCCTGGGGACTGCAGATACATCCTTTGCAACAGCCACTAAGCTTCTATTTTAGGATGCCGAAGATGTGGAGACTATTTATAGACAGGGCCTTAAGGATACTTTCCTCTTCGGATGCATCATGGCTAAGTACCTCTGTGTCGAATGTACGCATATCTCTGCATAGGCTCCTAGACATCATAAAGAAGTGATTACCACTGGCTATTGAGAAATTTCATTAGGAGGCAATGCATGAGAAATCCTTTCGAAGATCAGAGATGCACAAATTCAAACAGTGTGCTTCTTTTCTCTCTCTCTCTCTTTGTTTGATGCTAAAAAGCAGGGGTCATTTCTTAGAAAAAGAGGTGCAGGAGCTCATTAGCATAACTCGTTAGCATAACTTATTTGCATACGCCACACACACCCTGACATCACCGGAAGTGTCCACTGGACTGTTTGGGATTGCTAGCTATTGGGGGGGGGGAGGAACGTGCAGATCTGTCCTCGCAGAGGAGGGAGAGCTTGTACCTGAATAATACTTGGTCTTTAAAGGTGCCACTGGACTGTTTTGGACCAGGGGGCCGGCTCTGCAACTTACCTGGCTGCTTCTTGCTCTGACTGAGGGCTGCTGGGAGCAGGGGGGTGGGGCTTGTTGCATGTGCCCGCCCCCTGGGCTCTTTACTGCCGGAGCTCCGCTCCTGTGCGCTCCTGCAGCCGGAGCCGGGGTCTGATTCTGGAAGGGTTGACAGATCCGGGTTGGGAAATACCTGGAGATTTTGGAGGCGGAGCCTGAGGAGGGCGGGGTTTGGGGAGGGGAGGGACTTCAGAGGGGTATGAAGCCATAGAGTCCACCTTCCAAAGAAGCCATCTTCCCTGGGAAAACTGATCTCCATCGCCTGGAGGTCAATTGTATTCCTGGAGACCTCCGGGCACCACCTGGAGGTTAGCAACCCTAGCTAGGAGCCTCATAGAAAATGTTGATTTTGTCTCACCCCGTCTTATCCACATGGTTTGGGTCTGGTTCACATGTGCATGATTACTCGACACTCATCCGCTTGCAGCTAAATGTGTGAATGGGCTGAACTTCACAGCAACACAAAAGTGCTGAATTAGGATTTGTCAACACTGTCTCTCCCTCAGGGCTGAACAAGGACTTAGGTTTCTTCACCCACTATATGTGCTAATAGCCCAGCCTTGTTAGGAAAGGGTAAATGTGCTTTTAGAATATACTTTGGGTGTGTTCAGACAGCTCTTTAGGTCTGAATGGGGATGAAGCCATAGAGTCCACCTTCCAAAGAAGCCATCTTCCCTGGGAAAACTGATCTCCATCGCCTGGAGGTCAATTGTATTCCTGGAGACCTCCGGGCACCACCTGGAGGTTAGCAACCCTAGCTAGGAGCCTCATAGAAAATGCTGAGTTTGTCTCACCCCGTCTTATCCACATGGCTCGGGGCTGGTTCATATGTGCATGATTACTCGACACTCATCCGCTTGCAGCTAAATGTGTGAATGGGCTGTACTTCACAGCAACACAAAAGTGCTGAATTAGGATTTGTCAACACTGTCTTCAAAGCTGTGATATCATGCCTATGCGCATGTGCAAAAAGGTTTTTTTAAAAAAAACCCACTGCGCGTGCCTCCTTCGGTGGACACTGTCTAGACAATCCAAAGCGTAAGCAGCGCGCGGTAAGGCGATTCCCCCAGGGGATGTCTGGTTGTGCGAGGACAGATTTAAAAGATCGGGATCAAATTTGAGCCAGCATAATGGCAGGATTAGCTGCCCATCTGAATGCACCCTTTGTCTGCTGGAATGGGGAAATTTAAAATCTGGAGTTTTCAGTTCCGATGGACCAATCGCGGACTTGCCCGCATCTGATCGCTCCAGCGCGGAATCTGACGTCAGACCATCCCAAACGGGTGCCATTTAAAAAATATATTGATTCTGTGCATGCGTGGATAAACAAAGCCATGATATCACGCCTATGCGCATGCGCAAAAAGTTATTTTTTTAAAAAACCCACTGCACGTGCCTCCTTCAGTGGATGCCATCTAGACAATCCACAGCATAAGCAGCGCACGGTAAGGCGATTCCCCCAGAGGATGTCTGGTTGTGCGAAGACATATTTAAAAGATCGGGATCAAATTTGAGCCAGCATAATGGCAGGATTAGCTGCCCATCTGAATGCACCCTTTGTCTGCTGGAATGGGGAAATGAGATCTGAAGTCACATTCCAGGACTTGCATATGGCTGAGTTGGGAAGGAAACTGAAACCCAGGTTCAGTATCACCATTTGGGTAAACTGAGAGCCCTCAACTTTTTTTAGCCTGGGGGCACCTCTGGAATTCTGACATAGGCTGCGGTCACACACGCTAAATCATCCCCTTTCGATCTACTTTCAGTGCACTTTCCAACTGGATTTTACTGTGTGAACTGGCAAAATCCAGTTCAAAACTGCATTGAAAGAAGAGAAGAGAAGAAGAGATTGGATTTATACCCTCCCCTTCACTCGGAGTCTCAGAGCGGTTTACAAACTCCTTCCCCTCCCCACAACAGACACCCTGTGAGGTAGGTGGGGCTGAGAGAGCTCTCTCGAGAACTGCCCTTGAGAGAACAGCTCTGACAGAACGATGGCTTGCCCAAGGTCACCCAGCCAGGTGCAAGTGGAGGAGTGGGGAATCAAACCCGGTTCTCCCAGATTAGAGTCTGTGCACTTAACCACTACACCAAACTGGTGGATTATTTAGTGTGTGTGACCGCAGCCACTGTGCGACAGCAGGCACAGCCACAAAAGGGCTGCCACAGGAGGCAGAGCCACGAGCCACAGAATGGCTGCAGCTTGCCTGCAGTTCCACAGCAACGATCATTGTGCACCGGGGGCAGCTGCTGCCAAACCAGGCCTCTTAAGAATGTGCACGGCCAATGAAATGTCTAATGGCCAATCACAAACCTTGCTGGGCAAGAGTCCTGTCTGGCCACGCCCACTCTCTAAAACACTGGGGGGGGTATCAGGAAAGGTATTGGCGGGCATGATGGCACCCCCTAGCACCATGCCAGGGACCTCTGGGCTAAGCTGTCAGGTGTCCTTGACAGATTATTACTGGTCTCCCATTTGGTGGGCTGAACTCCTTCAATCTAGACTTCTGCAGTGATTGGTCGAGCGTCAGCTTGGAGGGAAACTTTCAACCTGCACCTTCAATTCTGAGTGCCCCCCGGAAGGAAGGAGCGCCCAAGCAACAGAAAAGTCCCCAAAGATATTATCCTGGATCGTAGTTCCATGTCAAGGCTTTGGGGGAACAGAGCGCAGGCCCTGCTGATCTGTGTCGAGACTTTGCGAGCCAGTTTGGGGTAGTGGTTAAGTGTGCGGACTCTAATCTGGGAGAACCGGGTTTGATTCCCCACTCCTCCACTTGCACCTGGCTGGGTGACCTTGGGCAAGCCGTAGCTCTGATAAGGAGCTGTTCTTGAAAAAGAGCCATTTGTGTCAAGAG
>NW_015160323.1:62692-64741 GCF_001447785.1 Gekko japonicus
CTTCTTCTTCTTCTTCTTCTTCTTCTTCTTCTTCTTCTTCTTCTTCTGTGACCAGAGAGTCGAGACCTTGTATCTCTGCCTTGGGCCCATTCCCACAAAGGGCAGTCTAGAGGCTGTAAGCAAAGGTTAGCGAACAAAATGTTTATCCTGCTTTTTTCCCGTAATGTTCTGCCTAAAGTCAGCATGTGTACAGATTGCTCCCGAGCATCTGTGCTTTCGAGAAGTTATGCACGCTTGTGATGATGATGACCGCATTTATTGTGTATAGCCAGAGGCTGTTGCCATCAATCACGAAGAATATGAATAATAAATCACAAATAACATCATTAAAATAACCGGATCTGAAACTGCTTATCATATGCACGGTTATTAAGGCTTTTTTCTACCCGCGATCTTTGGGTTGGTTTTCTGAAAACTGCCTGAAATAATTCCAGTTTTGCCTAACACTGTTCTGTTACATTACTTTGAGTAAGCCTGTGCTTATGGATGTCTCCGGCAAGAGCCCTGCTGGATCGGACCCATGGTCCATCTAGTCCAGCATCCTGTCTCACACAGGGGCCAACCAGTTCCTCCACAGGGCTAACAACAGGGAATAGAGGCCAAGGACTTCATAAGAACATAAGAGCTCTGCTGGATCAGACCAGTGGTCCATCTAGTCCAGCATCCTGTCTCAAACAGTGGCCAGCCAGTTCCTCTGGAGGGCCAACAACAGGGAATAGAGGCCAAGGACTTCATAAGAACATAAGAGCCCTGCTGGATCAGACCAGTGGTCCATCTAGTCCAGCATCCTGTCTCACACAGGGGCCAACCAGTTCCTCCGCAGAGCTAACAACAGGGAATAGAGGCCAAGGACTTCATAAGAGCATAAGCGCCTTGCTGGATGAGACCAGTGGTCCATCTAGTCTAGCCTCCTGTCTCACACAGGGGCCAACCAGTTCCTCTGGAGGGCCAACAACAGGGCAGAGAGGCCTTCCTTTTATGTTGCCTCCTGGCTTTTGGATTCAGGGAATTATTGCCTCTGACTGTGGAGGTTCCCCTCAGTCACCCTGGCCAGTAGCCATTGCTCGAAAGGATCCTCCATGCATCTGTCTAATCCCCCTTTCAAGGTGCTTTTGCCTGTGGCCGTCACGACATCCGCCGGCAGTGAATTCCACATTTTAATCACTCTTCTTTCTCTCATTCATGTAACAGACCTACGTGGTCTCCCAACTGAGTCCAAATCACAGATAATAAATGAAAGGCTCTTGACAGTGGCAGGCTGTACTGAAGAAGAAATTCCTTGTTCGGGGTGTGTGTGAGAGAGGATTTTTAAACACCGGAGACCCATGGTTCTTGGCCAACTCAGCATACAAAGCTGTACCTCAACAGGCGGGATACAGCAGAGTGGCCGAAGGACCTTGGGAGCCAAGTGGGTAGGGAGGCCAGCTTCCAGGCAGGACCTGAGAGATTACAGCTCATCTCCAGACTGCAGAGACCAGTCCCACTGGAGAAAACGGATGCTTTGGAGCAGGGGTCGTTTCATAGAAAAAGAGCTAGGGGGACTCATTAGCATAACTCATTAGCATATGCCACACCCCCTGACATCACCAGAAGTGTGTCATAAGGCCACACACCCCGCCCCCAACGGTCCCGGCCGCCACCGCCGGCCTTGCAGGTCCACTGCTGAGCCCCTGCAAGGCCGGCAGGAGTGCAAGGAAGCCAGGCAGGCAGGGGTGGGGAGAGGCAGGGAGGAAGCAACTTACCCTCCCTCTTCTCCTGCCTCCTCCTGGCTGAATGAGGGCCGGAAGCGGGGCGGCCGGAAGCAGGGGGCGGGGCTTCGTCATGTGCCCCGCCCCCGTACCTCACCCGGTGAAACTGCGATCCCCCGCGATCCCCCCCAAATGACCTCTGCTTTGGAGGGTGGGCTGGCTCTATGGCCTTGTACCCCACTGGGGTCCCTGTGTCCTCCCCAGGCTCCACCCCCAAATCTCTAGGACTTTCCCGACCTGGATCTGGCAGCCTACTGCCCCACACCCTGCTGGTGGCCGGGGGGGAGACGATGACACCTGG